>NC_056736.1:170640491-170647991 GCF_019279795.1 Protopterus annectens
TTTCGGACTTGTACTGTTGATGTACTGTAATCCTGCAGCCACCCTGTACCAATGCCTTAGCTGTGGCTACTGACATCACATCTCTCACATACTTATGTAGGTTCCTCTGGTATACCTCCAAGGCAGCAGCCTGTAGCTGGTGAGTATGTTTTTTTTTGTTCAGGCTTGCAAATACACCGGTCATGTTATGGCTATGGTATATTCCATGCACACATTTAACACACCTACCCATAATGTATGCCGTACATGTTCACGTATTGTTGCTGTTAACTGCACTACATCACAGTGGTGACCATGATGGTGTATCTGAAGGATTTGTTCAACTCTTGCAATATAACTAACATCCTGTCATTGCAAAATGTGTCCACAGAGATGAACATAATGGTGGGACAAATGGCCTGCAGTAGGGACATGTGTGAAACATCACCCTTATACAGTGCTACAACAGTGTATATACCAGTATTACAATGGTAACTGTTTCATATCTACACTATGGCATATCATAATACTGCAGTCCACAACCCTTAAAACCTGCAATGTAGTCCCAACATGAGCAATGAGTGTGTAATATGGAATCGTAGGTTAGGGCAGCAAATATGGGGAATGCATACCTTAACAAACACTGGAAGCATATGTGTGCACACACTCCAGATAAAATATAGTGGAAGCAGCTGTTGAGGTACTGACTGCATGCATTTGTCATGGAAATGCACCTTCCAGAAAGTACACGCCCCCCAATGTCATACCAAGTATTGGTCTGCTGTCCAAAACGTTTGGCCATCAAATGCGCCCACTTACCTGCAACAGAGGCAGCACACATCTTACATGACATGGCATGGGCCCCATACCCAACAGGTAGCACCCATGAGCTGGACATGGAGCCATACCTCACTATTGCATATACCATGGCAAACAGTGCAGCCAGTCATTTATGTAACAGGGATGTATGGACAGGAATGATGTAGGAAATAAACAGATGGCCATTCAAGACAGATGATGTCACATGTAGCAAACTGGTCATGCAGGCTGCCTAGTAACATGCCACAATACTGAGGGGGCTGCAGGAATATCTAGCAAGTACTGACTGTGCAGTACCCATGTCAGCAATTGCCTGGACTCTGCAAACATGTGGCCTATGGGTTAAGGTAATCAGATGTGACAGTTGTACAACAGGAAACATCAACCAGGCCTCTCTACAGGTAGCGTATGCATAACAGAAGAGGTCCCCAAAAGTCATGTGTTGCAGTGTATACTGGTGTACCATGACCACATTGGAAACCTACAGACAGTATCATGTAAGATACATGTGCTGCACAACCAACGCTTCACCCCACTTCAGGCCTACCATCCCCATCTGTACCATGCCATTGCCAGTGTACATCTGTATGTTTGACATTCATTAGCTGGGACTAGGCTGTTACACGTGGTGTCAGTGTTTGGGACACTGCAAATTGACACCCATGTGTAGGCTATAGTTGTCAAGCATCTGCAAAAAGTCTGAAGATGGCGAGGGTGTGTCATCATGACATACCAGTGCACTGCAGCAGGGATCCAAAGGATGCTACGAATGGCTGCATCTGTACAGTCAAGGTCAAGAACTGTGGCAGATGTAACCCTGACTCCACAGCAATAGTGACGGCAGTGTGTGAACTTCAAGGGATGTGGACATGAGTTGACCTTGCAATCATGCTGAGTTGGGGGAACATATGTAGGGAAGACTGACCATATACTGGCAAATGCAGATGGCCCATGCTAATATACCCCTGCCAGGAATAGTGACTGCTGTAGTACACATAACAGTAGGTGCAACAAACCATCATGATAAGGGCATGCACACATATGCACCCACAAAGTGTATGCATCTCAGTCAGTATCAGCACAACTAACACATTTGTTAGACACTGCATTTGATTGTACAGGACATATGTCACATATCAGGCTCATGTAATGTTAACATATGCAGAAATGTGGTCCCAAGACATATCAAGGAAGAGGGTGTCATATCAATAAGGGTGTGTACACTCCCCATAGCCATGGTAAGGTATGACAGTTGTCAGTGTAACAGTATAGTATTGGTCATACATGCACCGCTGATGATGACATCTGTAAATCAGACATCAGGCATTCACAAATGACATCTGTCCACATATCGTCCCAGGTATGTGTCGGACACATAGGGGCAATGAGCATTTGAGCAGACAAAACTGACATAATAATACACATTCAGCAATGGTGTGTACATCTGTGAGGTATGGTGTGCAGTACATGGCAAGGTACAGAACAGGTGCACAGCAATACTGTGTATATAGGTGCAATGTCTTCGGGTCTATATCACTTTGACGAAACAGCAGAAGTTCAAACACCATATGTTCGAAATTCTAACCTCGAAGTGCAAAACCATCGAAGGCTTAGAACAGTGATTTTTTTCCCAGGGAAAAAAAATCGCTGTTCCAAGATACACACACACAACACAAGCACACCAAAAAAACAGCAATCCACACACATACACTTAAAATCCTACATCCAACCCTACACTAAACTGTACATACACTAATATCTATCCACTTACCTTAACCCAAACCCTAACCCTAAAGTCCATCACTATCACACATTCACCTGACCTGTGCCCTAACCCTAACTCACCTATCCCACCCTAACCCTAAAGTCTGTCACTATTGCACACTCACCTCACCCGTGCCCTAACCCTAACTCACCTAACAAGCACCCTAACCCTAACGTCCGCACAATCGCACACTTACCTTAACCTGATCCGTAACTTTCCACCACAGTGCTGAAAATAGCGAAGCCACAGAAACGGCCCACCAAATTATTTCCCTGGGAAGAATTTGGTGTTCCGCGGCTTTGCGATAATCAGTTTTTGAACTTCACAGTTCAGACATATGGTGTTTGAACTGCTGAAGTTTCGACGGACTGATAGGAGCCCGTGTTTTCCAGGGGAAGGGGCATCACCTACTAACACAGCCCATGCATTACACACATGTATACTGTTGCATGGATTGACTATAGCTGCACTGCCTGCTGTTGAGTACCATATGTTATGCATGTTGACAAATGGGTAATGGGAGGTCTGTGTGTACTATCTTTTTGCAACCTCACCTGTAGGTGTGTGTGTGTGTGTGGGGGGTGGGGTGGGTTATTTTGTCTGTAAGTGCAATGTGGTGGAGTGGAGGGGGGTTGATTCATGTAGGATGTGTGTGTGTTTGTGTGGGTGACCATGTATGCACATGTGTGATTGTGGGGTTGTTCATATGTCAGTACTTCCCTTTGGAATCATGCAGTACATGGACATGGACTGACACATGAGACACCAGGAATACACTTCTGATATGTAATCACAGGACAGCTGATAGTATAATGAAGTCTGTAGCATGGAACATGCATTGGGAGGGAAACTAGAGACCGGGTATACTGTTAAAATTGCAATCAGCAGAAAGGTGAAAGACTACCCATGTAGCACTACAGATACATTGGGGAATTAGTAGACAACACTAGGGAGTGCAGCCATATATTACTGTTCTCCACATAATAAGTTGATTGAGCAACAGATCTTGCATCTACTGAGCAATAGTTATCTATGACACTCAACTGTGTGACATTATTGAGTGACCGTAGTAGCCCCTAACTTATGGGCACCATGCTTACGATGTCCAAACATACCCAGGGTGAGCACTGGATGACAGCAGTGAGTCCTTATAAAACCTACTCCAATCAAGTCAAAGATGTAATGGAGTAACAGGTCATGTTTTGTGATCACTTATCTAGACAATTAGAAGAATGATACATTAATGATTGGTATTAATGAGTGTATGTTTCTAAGTATGATGGTGGATGGGGAACTTATGTGAATAAACTTGGGATAGTCTGTGACAGGTAGGTATTATGGTGGAATGTCAGGGTGTGTGTGTGTGTGTGTGTGTGTGTGTGTGTGTGTGTGTGTGTGTGTGTGTGTGTGTGTGTGTGTGTGTGTGTGCATGTGTATGTGTTTGTGTGTGTATATATGTGTGTGTGTGTGTGTGTGTGTGTGTGTGTGTGTGTGTGTGTGTGTGTGTGTATGTGTACTGTTAAGCAATGCCATTCAGGTCTTAAAGTGCGTTTCTTGTTTTCCCTTCACAGGTGGCGAGGTGGGTCAGGGTCCCTCATGCATGCAATCTGATGTTGGTGTCCATACAGACACTGAAAATTATGATAGGTGTGCTGAGGCACAGATGGGGTTGCCAAAGGCCGAAACTGCGCCATCGTTTGACATCCCCCTGTTATCCACCTCATCCCCGGACACAGTCACAGTGCCTATAGATACCCCATCACCAATGGCCATAGCAGGGGGACAGTTGGTGGTTGGTGGAAGTGCACAGGGCAGTGTGATATCTATGGCTGCTGTGTCTGGACACAGCAGGCATAGCCAGATGTCTGGCAGGGCACCACATTGGCAGATGTACCAGGGTGCTCGTGGGAGAGCTGCTGATCATCGTGCCACTGGCAGAAGTGCCACATCTGGTACCACAAGCCGCTTGTTTCAGGCTATCATGGAGGCACAGGCATGTATAGAACTGTACACCAGACAGGGTCTGAGGCTGTAGAGGACTGTTTTTTCATCTGTAAGTGACAACATCCATGATCTTACAGGTGCGCTCTGTGATTATGCAGAGGTCATGGATAGGGTGAGATGGTGGGCCTCATCGACCATGGATTGTCTGTGCTAGAGTATGTGGTGGGAGTGGGGCGACAGCCCTTTGGATGTAGGCCAGCAACACCAACAACTGGTGGTCGACATGGGCTTGCAAGGACACCAAGCCACTCCAGTAGTGGCAGTACCAGCCCCAACACTGCAGGAGGGGCACTGTCCACACCACAACAGGTCACGTGCACATAGCCCTGGCCAGTCCCAGGAGGGACATGGTTCCAATGGACATATGTCATCAGGGGAGAGTAGCATACCGAGGCCTGTACCTGGACATGCCCGTGGAGCCCCTGGCAGGTACAGTCCACATGTCCGTGGCTGGGGGCGGTGAACTGCACACCCTGCCAGGTATGGTCTGCAGCTGGCCAAGAATCACCTGTATAGGGCAGCCACATGGCAGAACTGTAAGCATGCATACCCAGGCACTATACAAACGCACCTAGGGCAACCCCATACCTACACACAACACAACACCAAGCCCATATCAGTAACTTACACCCCTCACTCACACACATGGTGTCAAACATATGGCCCACCCTAGGTCACTGGCAAAGCAACAACACACCCTGTGCATATGATGATACCTTTGCCACATCCCTGTCATCCATAACATTGATGCAGAGACAGGCTAATATGGTTCTGATGCACACAGTGACAGTACTACAGTGTACCAATGTACTGCTGTGTAACATGTTGTCAACAGTAATGTTTAATGCTTACATGTCAGGTAGTGTAGCTGTCCAGGCATGATGCTTTATAGCTGTTATTAACACTGAGTGATTGTAGTCTCCATAATGTTATCCATTTGTGTTGTAGGTGTACATGCATCAGCAGGAGGATGGTCTGCTGTCATATTTCACAAGGGGTATGGCACTGTGATGACATCATAGCTGTGCCATATCCTGGGTATAGTTGAACACATGTCACAGGTCTGTATAAAAGTTACTGCCTTTGCCACATGGACAGATGACCCCCTGGGAAATGTATATTCAGCAACCTGAAGTAGATCCCTTCACCTACACACACACTCTTACCTGGCAACTTGGGACTAGACTCCTACCTAGGTATGTAGTGTAACTGATGTGTGTGGCTTTAATTGCAAATACCACACAGTGTTTAGGATGAGGTGTGTTTCAGGTTACATGTTACATGCAGGACATCCCCAGGCATGTACAGTATGGTAATGGGGGATGTAATGGTTGTATATGGGCAATACATAGTGTGACATACCATCATATACACATTAAAAAACACATAACAGGCCTGGGCCAATGAGTGCTAACTAACTTTTCAGTGTGTCCAGTGTGTTACAGGTAGGCTGCACATAGCACATGCATAACTGGGCTGGATAGTGTTATCAGTTACCTGTATGGTTGATGGTGACAGTGGTCACCATACAGTGGTACATGGGACATGTACCGGGAGAACCATGGTGTAATGACAGTATACCCAGCACCCACACCCCACAGTATATATTGTATGCACTGGAACCCATGATGACACTCTGATATACCCACCATCACACATTGGCCAGGTTTGCAATACAACCCATAGTCCATCCCAAGAGTGGTACTACAGGTATATGCATCTAATGTACATGCCACAGGCATAGTAGGGTGATGCATTGTCATGCCTCTGCTATGGTCAGCAACATCACTATCCCTAATGCTGTGTGGCAATGCATATTGTAATAGGAGTATGAGGCCTCAGATTGCTGTACCCTACATATATACACACATGCACACATACACACACTTGCCAGAACTCAGTGGGTACCCCATGCCTATCAACCTAGTTGTACAACAGTGTTGTGCTGGGACTGCAAGGCTTAGGCAGCCTTTAGGGAGAGAAGCATAACAAGGTACATTTAATGTCCAGTACAGCAGCAGCCACATCTAACCATGGCAATAGGTGTTGTGGTGGATGTGAAGGGCCTAAGGGTATTTTCAACTACAGGTGTACTAACACACAGGCACTGATATCCTCAGTAATGCATGCGTACACATTTGTCAGTACTGGGGTACATTGCTGCAGGTGGTCATAGGTGTGTATCTGGCTATTGTCCATGGAGAGATGGGGAAGTGTAGGGGATGTGTGTACAGTGGTATTAGGCCACCTGCCATGTGCCAGCAGGCAATCGATCCATAGACACCACTATGATGACCCTCAGGGTGAGAGTGATGCATTAACCAATCCTCTGGGTGCCTCCTGCAAATGGCCGTTGAAGTGCTCCAGTTGACATGTATGCAACATGTATTACAAGACATGGTTAGTGTCTGTGTTGCAGACCTGTACCCAAGCATGTTCTGTTGACTGTGGTAGTGTAGTGCAGGTACCCATGGCATGTGGTGCGTACAGGGTTTTGTGTCCTATCTGTGCCAGTTATAACACAGCTGGGCAGACATGTCAGTGTCAGTCAAGCATAGGTTGCCTGTATGTATCCAAGCTGGATACCTGACATCTGCACAGCTGTGCATGGACTGACAGACATCAGCTTGCCAACTAGCTATGCAGTAGGATGAATGTGTTTACAGATAGATGTCTGGCACTGATAGGTATGCCATTACTACATGTTGGCAGCCTTGACTGACGTTCTATACAGACAGTAGTCTACATTCAATTTCCACATGTCAGATCATTATCCATTAGGAAATATATAATGTGACACAGCTCACACACCAGGAACATGACAGTGAGGACTCAGAGTCCATCTATGCATGCAGGGGTGTTTGTTGCCAGTACTACAATTAGCAATCTACTCTTGCTTGAGAAAGCACTGTCAACAGTAGTAACATCATCAT
>NC_056736.1:170650491-170747991 GCF_019279795.1 Protopterus annectens
ATTACACTAGGTTGCTAGGCATGTAACAAAGCACTGTGCAAATTACAAGCAGACTGCCACAACACTGGCCTATATTTCGTATGGGGGAATACACATGTACCTGCAAATATAGCAGGCTCTACAGACATGTCACAGCACAGAGTAACAGACAACTGTGTAAAAGTGCATACCCACAAAATATGTGAACACAGCCACAGCCACATATGGTATATAAGCTTAATATTACACTATATGGACTGTCTGATCAACACCATCCTCATATGTGCCACTCACACACTAACCCTACCTATACTCGGTCATGAAACAGTGTGGTCCAAAGCCTGTCTGTGGTATGGGACATGTGTGTGTTTGGCCCTACAAACATGTGAGCCGATAGGGTACCATACACTGGAGCAGCATGTAACATTAGATAGAACAGGACCAAGAACAATGACATCTACCACAGTCTGTTCACAGGCCAAGGTATGTATTCACAATACACATACTCTCGACAATCACCATAAGTACACAGACCCCACTACTGTACACACAGCTACATAATTCCCAGGTTATGTCCTCAGAAATAACCCCTACTATACATAACATCTTTAGCAGTCTGATATCTGACTGGCTTGTTATCAGGTATGCTGTCAATAAATAATGGTGTACAGAACATATGCACCTCTTACTGCATGACATATGTACAAAGGTTGACAGACTTGTGGCTGGAGCCAGAAACACTGGGCCAATATTGGCATGTTGCTGTGATACCCTCATACATTTAATGTTGTAACAGGGTTTGTTGTGACATATGTCCTATGAGAGATATGAAGTCAGTAACTCTCATGGCTGTCACCATGTACTGACTGCAATCCTCAGACTATGCTTCTGCAGTTCCAAGATAGGTGATCTGTGAGTAACACAAGAAACATAAGACTCCAAACACCGGCCAGTCTGCAGATAACCCTACACGTGGGAGTTTCCTCACACACATAACACTGTCATGACAGATATTAAATCATGTAGACCAGCCATATCCACACAAACCCTGTTAAATCAACATTACTCCATATGCAGAAGAGCAATGTCTGTAACATCCCCCTCCTTTTTGTTAGCCTGTCTCCACAGTGTATGTTGTTAGAGATATATCCCACTACCATCTATGATGCTGTTTGCTAAACACTGACATGAGGTCCTGGTCACAGTGAACGAAAAGGGTCAACACCCACATGATGTTCCTAGTTTAAGGAGTGTGTTTCCATGCAACTGGCTATGGGAATGTTCCCACAGATGTTCCACATGCAATCAGCTAGTGGAGGACTGCAATTTGTGCAAAGGCCATCAGTTGATCATGAGCATCACTTGCAAAACACCAACTGCTGCCTAAGCAAAGCAGGTGTACTTCTCCACATCCACCAGAGAGGGCGTGAGAGAGACAGACAGAGACAAAGTACGACAGGGAGGGGGTGGGAGAGTAAAACCTTAGCATGTTTGTGTCACACACTTACCAGTACAGGGTTTCAAACCCCTGCCTGACTTTGTACTGATATCACATGTCTATACAGTTATTGCACGTGCCACAGAGCTTACATGTTGAGAATCTGTCCAAAGGTATATTCGATGGTGAGTGACATCTGCAACAGTGATAAAGGAGGGATAAGGTAGATGTAGTACACATGCCTGTTCACATGAACAGTTGTCAACGTTGACACAGCCACACTCTCTCAGGGACTCACACACATTATCACAGTTGGCAGGGTCAGGATTAGACTTCCTAACTAGCTAGTTTGCCACAATACAGTAATACACAGGTATCACATGCAACACAGGGGTTATCAGCATGATATATGGACAAAGGATATGTCAAGGTGTCTGATATCAGTAGGCATGCTTTAGTAGGCCAATGGGAGGTGTAGTGAGTTTGAATGGCATCCAAATCATTATACTCCACACACACACACACACACACACACACACACACACACACACACACACACACACACACACACACACAGGTTGCCAGTACTGACATGTACGGGTGCCTTGCTTTACAGGCGTGTAGTGGTTGACTGTGCCAGAAGACTGTACAAGGCTAGGTAAAGGGCATAGTTTGGCATCAGCCCACATGAAAATGGTCTGCGGTGTGGCTCAGGGGTGTAGTGTCTGGATTGGCCCACACAGGTGGGTACTGTATTCACCATCCAGGCATCTGGGTTACTATTGTGGATGGCCAGTGCTGTGCAATGCTTGTCATGTATGTGTTCTATAGTCCATGACATGGACGGTGTCTGGGATGTGCACACATCCCATTTGCATGATCTGTGACATGTGGAAGTGTATCTGGGGTTTCTGGGGCATGTTGTGTAGACAGATTATTATCATCAGATGTGCCATTCCTGGTCTCATGTGGTGAGAACTGACAATGGACACCAGGTTGACCCTGCACCTACACTGACAGTATGATACAGGTATTCCCTGGTGTCAGCGGCATCTGTCCATACAGGGCATGTATATTAGGATTGGTATGTCCTTTGTGGGTTACATTTGCTGGCACTACAGTTATTGTAGGCGTCCAGTGGGGAATATAGTGAAGGAGCACTGTATGCAATTATGTGTCTACTGTAGGAATGGGACAGGGTGCCATGCCCTCTATAGTCTGCTGCAATCACACCATGGTTACTATCTGTGGGCAATATGCAGGGAACTACCAACATAGTGGTTGTTGCCTAGCCAAGTGTGTTTCTGTATGAGACATGGGTTGAGAGTGTTCTCTGGGTAATACAAGAGTTGCTTAAATTGTTCACCAGGCCTTGATGTCACATGTAGGGGTATGGATTGCCAACCCCAGCCTCTCTGCTTTTTGTCATACGCTATCTTTGTAAGGTGGACATTGTGACATATAATAGGCCTACCATATCAGAAATTTGCAAAACCCACTACCCAATGAGTCAAGTTGTTACACACTCACAGCCACCTCCACACAAGATATGAATGACAAACACACACACACACACACACACACACACACACACACCAAGTCTCACAGTTGCCATGTCTGAGTCTGGAACTCCTACCTAACGAGTATATCACACTACAGCATTACACAGTTATAGTATATGCCAAGGAGATTACTTGGCTGCTTGTTTCCCAAAAGTGTATTTCAAAGTGAATGACATCAGCAGGCTTGCCAAAGAAGGGCAATGGAGGTTGTGGTGACTTTGAATGGCTTCAAAAGCATTGCTCCCTACACAGACAAACAAACACACACACTTGCCATGTCTGGGAATATAACTCCTACCTAACTAGTATATCACACTATAGCACTACACAGTTATAGGACGTGCCATGGAGATCACTGGGTTACTTTTTCCCAAAGATGTATTTCAAAGTGAATGACATCAGCAACCTTGTCAAGGTTGGGCAATGGACAGTTTAGTTCATAGGTTCATAGGGTCATATGTTGGTACTAGGTTATTGACCCTAGGGCCTATACATGCCTAGACATGACAATTCCCTGGCTATGACTTCCCACAATATTTACTTCCCTCCACCCCTGTCTAGCAGGGCAGCTGACATGATCCCCTGGGTAAATTTCCTATCTCCCACCCAGTTGTCCAGGTTCCTTTTGAAGAGGGCCAAAGAGGCACTCTGCTTGACATTTATGGTCATTCTATTCAAGAGTCTGGGGAGCCTCTGGGTCAGGAACACATCCCTCCTGCAGGTATTGTTCATTGTGATAACAGGATTTTGATCCCTGGAGCATGTGGCTGTGAGGGTTTGGAATTTTCTAAGTGTAGCATGTCCAACAGCTGCGAGTTTGACATGGCATGGTATGTTAAGCAGAGATTGCCTCTGAAAACACAATATGTGACAGAATATAGTGGGATGATTTTCAGAGAGTCAGCATAGGGCATCTGGTTTAGGCCTGTGGTCATTTCATGAGGCATGTCTGCAGCCTCTCTACTTGTTGCAGATGTCTTGTGTGGTATATACTTAACGGGTGTACTGAGAGATGACTACAGAGGGACAATGACCTTCTTTTCCTGGATGTAAAGCCCTTAGTGGGAGGTGTGCCACATAGGTGGGTTTCCTGACTTTTGTGGCGATGTGGTTATCAAAGGTGAGACCACTGTCCACCTGTGTCCCTAAGTCTGTTATCACACTTTAGGTGTTCAGATACTGCCACCTATGTGGTACTTCACAGGTACATGTCCCTTCCCAATGGGGATAACTATATATTTCTTGGCAGTAATCTTGAGGCCATGGCTCAGGCACAAGCATGCGTTTTTGTAAGGCCCTTCTGTAGAATATCCACATCATGTGGGGGTTCAATATTGGCTTCCAGTGTGCAGTCATCTGCGACCTTTGTTTGCCGGTGTCCCTTACTGTTGGACTGTACTTCAGAGCAGTAGATGCCAAACAAGAGCGGTGCCAGGACTGAACATTAATGTACTCCAACACTCACTTGTCTAGGGCTCAGGTTGGTTTTGCCTACATTTACAGTGTGGGTTCTGTCAGTACAGCAGTTGGCAGCCCATCAGTTGACATAGGGATTAATGGCCAGCTAATACATTTATCTATGATTCCAGACTGGCGGATGGTGTTGAAGGGCTTGGTGAGGTCTGGATAGGCTGTGTGAACCACCTTACCCTCATCCACAGCTCTGGTGATGGATTCACAATTGTCATTCAGGTTGAGGTGACATGATCGGCCCTTCACAAACCCAACCTGGTTAGTGTCCAGTGTTTGCAGGTTGACAATTCCTTTGTTTTAATTTCTATGGTAGTACATTCCATGGCCTTGCAGATCAGGCATGTCATACTACTGGGGCTTTAGTTCCCAGGATCCAAGGTGGATCCCCCCTTATGGACTAAGATAACTGTAGCTGTGAACCACACAGTGGGAACGAAGCCTGGGGTGTGGCTATGATTAGACATGGCACGTAGGTGAGGTGCCAGTTCAGTATGTAGCTCATGTAGTACACAACCCAGGATGTTGACTGGTCCCATGGCTGCTGTTGTCATAGCTCTGTAGAGTGTGTTTTTTACCTATGTCATAATTATTACTGGAATATGGCAATCTATCCGTGTTGAGATGGGCCCTTTAGGGGTTGGGAGGGGGGGGGTGCAGTTGGCACTGAATCAATCTGCCAGGATATTAGCAATATCCCTGGGAGCAGTATATTTAATACCATCGTGTTGTAGCTCAGAGCAGTTCTGAGAATTGCTATTTAGATTCCTCACATAGCTATGGAATGGCTTGCAGTTGTCTTTAGCATCTTTGGCTATATTATGTTCATAACTAGCTTTGGTGGATGTTATGAGGGATCTCTGCCTTTTACTGTAGCTGGTAAGGGAGTATTTTGCATCCTGGAAATTCCCCCTTTTCTGCAACAGTTTCCTTCTTTTGTTGTGCGGCATGTTTATTGCAGGGGACCACCACATTGGCTTCCTTTCCTTGGTGGGGAGCGTCTTGGTTCAATATTGGATGACACAATTCATGCACAAGTGGATGTGCTCGTACAGTGCCTTCATGTATGATTCAGCAGTCATCCTTTCAGTTCCCATCTGCATGGGTGTCATTGCGTTAGTCACGTCTGACATGTGTAACATGACATTGGCTTTGGTGATGTGTGTTACGGAGGTTACCTTACTGGGGTGTGGGGGACAGATGTTGATGTTAAGGGTGATTAGCTCATGGGCAGACCTGACAACTGATGGGGGTGCCCATAGGTGTGGAACATTGATTTCCCATGTTGGTAATGACCAGATCTAGGATATTTGAGCCCCTGGTGGGACTATGGATTACTTGATCCAGGGCATTGGGAATTATCACTTCCAAGAACCATTGGGCACATGTATTGGTACACAAGTACTTTTTACAGTTAATGGCAGGGTAGTGCAAGTCACCCAGTATTAGGGTGTTTGCTTGTATCATAATATTTCACAGTATGTTTCAAAAGCTGTAGTGGGTATCATGGGGCATGGTGGGAGATTTGGAATGCAGTCTACCCTACTGTTAGCTGCACTGGGGGTATTTCAGACACATTCTGTTGGGCAAGTAGCCTGGTGGTGTGAATATCCTTGGTGACTCCTCCACCTTTATTGTTTTGGTCCTGGTTTGGTGGCCAACAGGTGTGGTGAGAGCTGTACCCGGTGTATTGCAGGGCTGATCTCTGGAGGCTTTTATCAGGTCTCTGTTACTGCACAGTTATCAATGTTCTCCATTTTTAGGTGGGTGTAGTGACTGTGAATGCCAAAAAAACATTGATCCCTGCACGCACACAACCACACATATTTGCCATGTCGGGAAATAGAACTCCTACTTAATTAATATATCACACTACAGCATTAAGCAGTTATAAGATGCATCACAGAAATAACTGGGCTACTCTTTCCCCAAAGGTTCATTTCAAAGTGGATAACATCAACAGACTTGCCAATAAAGGGCAATGGAGGTTGTAGTGACTGTGAATGGCCTCAAAAGCATTGCTCCCTACACAGGCAAACAAACTCACACATAAGCATCCACACTTGCCATATCTGGGAATAGACTAGTTTATCACACTACAGCATTACACAGTTATAGGACGTGCCACAGAGATTACTGGGTTACTTCTTTCCCAAAGGTGTATTTCAAAGTGAATGACATCAGGTGGCTTGCCAAATAAAGGCATTGGAGGTTGTAGTGACTGTGAGTGGCCTCACAAGTATTGCTTCCTACACAGACAAACAGACATGCATACAAATATCCACATTTGCTATGTCTGGGAACAGAACTCCTACCTAACTAGTTTATCACACTACAGCATTACGCAGTTATAGGACACATCACAGATATTACTGGGATACAGTTTTCCCAAAGGTGTATTTCAAAGTGAATGACATCAGCCTTGCCAAAGTAGGACATTTGAAATTGTAGTGAGTGTGACTTGCGTAAAAAGCATTGATCCCTACAGAGACACACACACACACCCACAGTTGACATGTCTAGGATTAAAACTCCTACCTAACTTGTACATCACACTACAGCATTATGCAGTTATAGGACACACCACAGAGACTATTAGGCTACTACTTCCCCAAAGGTGTATTTCAAGGTGAAGACATCAGCAGGCTTGCCATAGTAGGGCAATAGGGAGTGCAGTGTCCGTGCATGGGCCAGAACCTATTCATCTAGAGGCAGGCACATAACACTCAGGCACACACAGGTTTATATTCCACAGGTATGTGTATACAACTGCTAGATGACTACTGACTTGTACAGTCATATTACACAGTTAGCAAAAGCACCACAGACACTATAGTGCTGAGGGATACCAGAGGGAAATGTCTAAATTGATTGACATTTGCACATCATGTGGTTTTAGCCAATTGGATGTATCCTGGGTGGGACAGGCCTCATGATGGTAGGCTCTTTGTCACTGTCACTCATACCTCTCAAGTGTACCTCATTATGAGCAACATACCTCATTTGGGGTCTTAAAAAGTTCATGTTCCTCAAAGTTCCTGGAAGTTCCACATTGAAAGACTCTGTCAAACATTCAATGTTAGGAATTCTTTTAAGTGAAATCCATGGCAAATAGAAATGAATCATATTAATTCATTAAAAGATATTCTTTATAAGTAAAACCATCACATTTTAACCATCCTATAGCCTTCCTAGTTGAAACTGTTAGTAAGCCATTAGTATGTGTTCCATATTTTGCCCATTTGTTCCACATTATGAGGGCTAGTGTTCCTCATTTTGGAGATGGAAGGTTGAGAGCTATGCTGTCACTCTCTTCCACACATATCCATGTATGTGTATTTTTGGCCTATTATAGTGTGTTGTCCTTGGATATATGTGTGTATTCCTATCCAGTGTGTTTGCAAAGCATGACTGGTGTGTACTGAGGAGTGTATGCACTAACATCTGCGACTGTCAGATATGTATGGTCCACTGCTGGTGCCAGGCATGGGCTTCATTTGAGCATGCCCAGTATGACCTTTCAGTATTTTGTTGTCTGACATGGCCTTCATTTCTCTAAGTATGGGAGCATGCCCAGTATGACCTTCTGTATTGAATGTGTGAATCCATTCCAAGTAGATTGTACTCCAGTGCAGACTTTTGTGTTCTACACCTACAGCTAGCAAAATGTTTCTGCAGGATATCTGTAGAAAGGTTGACAATATGGGGTCAAAATGGGCAAAGGATTGTGTCTGTGCTGCTTATGCTACATGGTCCTGGTGTTAGTAGATATATTCAGACATATGTACTGTTTTACACTGTGTTGTTTTATGTCATCAAGAACTGTCAGGTATACATATTTGCTTGCAGTGATGTCCTGGGGAACACAGGGTGAATGCAGCTGTGTCCAGTATTGTGGTCAGCAACCTACATATTCTTGCGCAATCATGCCATTCTGGAGGGGAAGCTGCAGATACTTACTGCTGGGTCTGTGTAAATTGTTTAGCACCTTGGTACAGTGGTGGCAGTGGATCCCATGCTTGTACATCCATCCATGTGACATTGTATAGATTCACACAGGTTACCCAGAGGCAGGGGTCATAATTCCAGACATTATCCCTTCACATTGTGGTTTATGAGCAGGTTTGTAGCCACCCATTCTTGTATTCGCAGTCAGGGATAGTATGTGCACACGGCTGAGTTTCGGACTTCACACACTTCATGCCACCCTTGTTCCCACCCCCCCATTATTCTATCCTCTTTCATACATTATGCAAACATTATCTGATATGTTCCCTATAGTTATCACCTCATCCCAGCAGTAATTTGGTGTTGGTCCACAGTTCATGCAGTAGGACATGGTGGACATGTTACCGTGATTTGTCCACATGGCCCTGCATTTGGGTTCTGTGGACTGTGTTATGTTGTTATTTGGGAGTCTATGACATAACATACATTGGCAGTATGAATGAAACACATGCCTTTGGCAGAGGACTGTAGGCCATATAGTAGTGGTGCAGGCGAGCTGTAGCAGGCCATTGCATTCTGTCACTCCTACAGTCCCAGACTGCAATACACTCTATTCCCCTGGGGTGACAGGGTAGGTGTACAAGGTGTTCATGCCAATACTTTCAGTCATTATTGATCCAGTGGTATGGATGCTGGCAGGGTGCTGCTTACAGCTAGGGTCACACCTGCATGGGACAATTGTTCTGCATGCTGCATTCTTTCGCTATTGCCATGCATAGGTGGGGGTCATATTGTACCCATTCCCAACAGCAGGGATAAGACCGGAGAGGTACCTGTGGGTGGTGGTGGGGTGAGCTGGGTGCATGTGTGCTATGGACACTACTTGCATCTGACTCACAGATATGCACGGGCCATTAAACTTATGCTGGCTTGTTCAGGGACGTCAGCTGTTTCTCACTACTTCATTCTTATTACCTTTGTGGTCTGCCAGTATTTGGCCAGACGGCATCGGTATTCCCTACTACAAGCCCAAATAATGTGCTGCAAACCTGTATGTACAATTCTAAGGGTGTGTCCATTTGACAGTTACATATTATACACTGTCTGTCTGGGGTACTTCCCCCTGTGTACTGCTTGTATGTCTGGGTCAGCTGATTCATGCCATGTCCATCTTTCAGACAGTGACACATATTACTTCCAAACATTTACTATGGCTTACTGCTGGAATGTGTTTTGCTGGGAAGCATTGTGTTTGGCACTGCAGTTGTAAGAACTTGGCTTTGTCATCTGCAGTACTGGGCAATGGCCACCAGGGCAAACCTCACCATGCATACATACTGACCACTCTCACACAATATACAACACACAGTCCCTAGATCCTTGTCTCCATAATGCTGATTGTTACAAAACTTCATTAGATAGGAGTCTTGCAGCATTACAGCTTGTAGAAGCACTGTGATCCCATCACACTGTTTCTGTCTATTTTCCACCTTCACTACCATTCATGCATATTTGAGGTTGAACCGGTGTTGTCTGGTGAAAACAATAGTTCTTTTTACTAGATGGCATCTGCAGCATTTCCCCAATTCTTTTGGGATATGGGCCATATAATGCTTGATTAAAAATGATGTGTAATTTGAAAATATTAATAAAGTTACCCCACTTATTTCAATATGCACCATGGGATCATTTGCATTCATTTGAGCTACATCAACATGTTCAAAAGGGGACCTCAGTCTAATTTCCTTAAACAGAGAATGGCAGCTGAAGACTCCAGCTCACTCCCCACCATGATGATTAGTTTGTCAGTACTGGATCATTTGTCTAATCCAGTTTTGTAGGGATAGAAATTGCTGCCTGGTATTTTTTCCATGTAGGAGGTCAGTGTGCTGGCCGAACAACTCAGTGTGTGTGTGTGTGTGTGTGTGTGTGTGTGTGTGTGTGTGTGTGTGTGTGTGTGTGTGTGTGTGTGTGTGTGTGAGTGTGTGTACAACAGTAGGCATCCACACTGTTTTCCCTCCCCCTTTTCAAGTGCCATAGTCCTTATATACTTTGATGTATTATGCAAAAAAAAAGAAGCATATTTCCAACACACAAGCTTGTTACAATATTCAACAAGAACAGTACACACACATCAGTGTTTTAAAAAGTTATAATACTTGAAGAAAGTGTGCTTCTCCAATGGAAGAGTAAAACACTGAGGATGGCATGCTACTTCTGAATCACAAACCCTCAAAAGCTGCCCATTACATTTAAAGGAAAGGAATTACTTGAAGCAATTGTTTTACAAGTGATAAATCACCCTGCACCCTTACATGGTGGGAGAGCTACACCCCCCCCCAAATATATACATGCCATGTTTACAGTCACACCGTATTGAAGAAGGGATAATCTTCCCAAATACAGCCCACCACAGTCTTAGGTGATCATCTGATTGATTGTAACATGACAGAGAAAGTTATTTCCAAAACTCCATGCATCAGGAGTACACTGGGAAGATTATCAATGGAATTCAATAAACTCCATGTTGGTTTCACATGAAGCCTACATGGAGTTTATGTGTTTGCGTGGTGAGCAGCAGCAATGATTACATATTCATGCTGTACACTTTGTTTAAACATAAGCATAGTTTTGTCACTGTCACTAGTATTGCCAGCCAGGAAACTGTGAAAAACAACATGGATAACACACATGTTTATCTTAGTGCAAACTAGTTTAGTGGAATTGCTCTAAATGCTACAATGATTACCAGGGTTTATCATATAGCAATGTATATGGTCCAAACACATTACAGGACAGTGTATACAGTGCAGAGTGTTGTGGAATCTCATTCCAGGCATTCTGTAATGATCTGTAAGGGTACATGAAATGCCATGTAAAATAAACAGCCAGGGGAACTGTGTGTATTAAATAGGGACAGACAGATGAATTTCAGGAATGAGCAAATGGAAAGAGGAAAGGTGAACCATCAAAATCTACAGCAGATGATGTCATGTAAATGGAAGACAGTTGTAGCAGGAGGGTCTCTATTACCAACTCAAATGAACTGAAACGCGAATACTGTTTCATTGACACATATGTGTCGAACACACAGGTAAGCAAACAGCCACATCACCGATTTTCTTCCTAGGGAAAAAAATCGTTAGGGCAACTACACAAGACACACCAGTACAAACATTATAAAGTGGGAGCTTCACCCCCCCTCAATGTGGGGGGCTGTGCCCCCCACTCCCTACTAAATATACTAACTCCAAGATTGCACTACTGTGGGGAAAAGGGCAAATTCACAACAACAGCCAACTGATTTTTTTCCCTAGGAAAAAAATCGGTGATGTGGCCATTTGCTTACCTGTGGGTTCGACACATATATGTCGATGAAACAGTATTTGCTTTTCAGTTCTTTCAAGTTGGTAACATAGACCCGTAGCAGAAACACTAATCACATATCGACATAGTAAAGTACGGACTGCACAGAGAAAATATATATTATGTGACTGTCACACAAGGTGGAATAACAATGGAGAAGATGTCTTTTTAATATAAGCATCCTGACATGAAAAATGGAGAGGACATCTATTAGGGATGTTATACACAATTGGGGTTGGGTGGATATTGTGAAGCTGTGCAGGCTGATTTGGATGAAAATGACTGTAATGTCAGCAGACGTCTCCAACAAGTGGGACACAGTTACATGCTCATGGACAACAGTGAAAGGAACATGCATAACCATGGACAACATCAAAATAATACCATCAGTATTCCCATGTCTCTGACACAACATATGTGATTCTGAGTGATCATTGATGGTTCTCCATGAACACACTTGTACAACTATTATGACATGCCAGCAATCTATGAGGGTGATCAAGAACAAAGTCCTGATATTGTAACATCTGCTGTAGGTGTTAAGAAGTGCACCGCTATACCGGCATTTGACATTATGATCAATACAGCTAGTTCGCTGGTGTACATGGCGGATATTTATGGCATAATCCACACTGTCATGAATGTAATCCATGCTATCAATGTTGCCAAACAGTTATGTATGTACTGTGTGCATCAAAAAACACACTGAACTGTCAAAATGCTATTTTATTAAAACAGACAAAACTTTCAGGAACACCAAATCCCTTCTTCAGACTTGGTGATCCCAAAAGCTTTGGCTGTTTTAATAAAATAGCATTTCTACAGCACAACATGCTTTTTGTTCTGGATATTTGCTGCACTTGGATTTATTGGTAGTGGATCTCTGAGCAGTGTACTGTGTGCATCACCAGAACAGGTAGCACAGATGCATCTGGTATAACATCTTGTTAGGGGTTCTACACCATCAGACAGTAATGTTTATGCAACAGAACGAATACTTAGGTATGACCAATAAGATGTGTGGCAGTTCACTGTGGCAAAGCTGCTACATTTCAGTTACCCATCACTAGAAGATGTGTAGGAAGGTACATGAAGAAGGGTGCATTGTACTGAGTTATTAATGTGATGAAGGCTGTGACCTATTGAGGTAGTATGGCCTTTGATGTGGATGTCCTGCACATACTCACTAGTTGTGTTACATACAAGGGAGTAGTCACCACTGTGGCCAGATGCTGGTGGATGTTCCACATACCATCTATCCCTGTTGCACATACACATGAATTAAAGCAGAAACAGCAGCCCTTACTCTGTAGACTCCTTTCCTTGGCTGTATTCCAATAGGTTTTGAAATTTGCAGATAAAACAAGCACTGAGTCTACATTGTTGCTTTATAGCTTGGTGAATAGCTCCTCCATCTTGGATTGGTTGATTAGCATGCAGTTCAGCTGCTAAAGCTGTAATTAGCATGCCATGGTATTTACAGTAGTTGTGCAGCTCTACACACCATGTAGAGCTGCTTACTGAATACAAAACAGTGTACTACTGTGTAGGGTTTACTGACTATGTCCTTATATCTATATCTATATCTATATCTATATCTATATCTATATCTATATCTATATCTATATCTATCCATCTATCTCCATTTGTATATGGGTAGATAGATAGGGTTTATTTTATAACATTGAAGTTCAGAAACTTCGAATGTTATAATATCGAACCCTTTAGTGCGAAAGCTGAGAATAGCGAAGCCTCAGAACATCAAAATTTTACCTAGGGTAAGATTTCGGTGGTCCATGGCTTTGCTATTTACAGTAGTGTGGTACGATGGTTATGGACTGGGTTTAGGGAAGTGAATGAATGGAGGTTACAGATTGGGTTCAGGTAAGTGTGGTGCGATGGTTACGGACCGGGTTAAGGTACGTGAGCGAATGGACTGGGTTAAGGTGAGTGTGTGGTAGTTAGGGACTTTAGGGTTAGGGCGCTGGTGAGGTGAATGTGCGGTAGTGACAGACTTTAGGGTTAGGGGTGGGTTAAGTGAGTTAGGGTTAGGGTGCAGATCAGGTAAATGTGTGATTGTGTGGATGTGAGGGTTAGGGTGGGGTAGGTGAGTTAGGGTTAGGGAGCGGGTAAGGTGAGTGTGCGATAGTTAGGGACCTTAGGGTTAGGGTTGGGTTAAGGTTAGTGGGTAGCTAGTGGTGTATGTCTGGTTTAGTGTAGGGTTTTATGAAGTGTATGTGTGTGGGTTATTTATTTTGGTGTGCTTGAGCTGTGTGTATGTTTGTCGGAACAGCAAATTTTTTCCCTGGGAAAAAATTCGCTATTCTGACTCTTCGGTTTTCTGGTGTTTTTTGATTAAATGGGGTCGATAATATAACATTCAATGTTTTTAGAATTCGATGTTATAATATAGACCCGATAGATATAACTACAGATATGCTGCATCTTTGAATTAAGTAAAATGTGCTACACACTTAGAATTTGAATGCCAAGTTTATAACAAGTTTAACAAATTGTATTTGTTAATAAATAATGCACTTGTTCCCAAGGCATCTTTTCTACTTTTTATTATGGAGTTTAATATTAAATAATTCTTCCAATTTAAGATTTTCCCTAACATTTATTAATAATTATTATTAATTGTTGTTGATATACTGTTATGCTATTAATACTATTAATCACTGACCATCAAAGTCAGACTACAATGAATTTTATGCAATTACGGAAGTCACTCTGGTTACAGCCCATATGTATTGTACAAAGTACTCCATGACAAGTTTAAACCATTAGATGAGAAACTCTGCATGCATTGTAGTATTAAAATCAGGTGTGTCCATGCATAATGGCAATGCAGCAGGTATACTTATCAGATGCACCCATTGAAAAAGATATATATACTTGTATATTATTTTGCAGAACTGAATAGGAGAGCAAATGAAAAAAAATTGTTTCTATGGCAGCACAGGACATAAGGTGGGTTGCTCTTTACTTCCTTAATCATTTGACTGACAGACATCAGGGAGAAGATACAGTGCTTCATGGAAGTGAGACAATACAATGTGAAAATTGCTCTGCCAAAGGCCATGTAGAAAATTGCTGATTTTAATAATTGGCCTAGTTTCTGATCCCACTCTGAGGGAATCCAATATCTGTTAGCATGAGAGGACATGGTCAACAGACCACATTGCTTTGCCAATGATGGGCTGCACCTGTTCCCCTGTAGGCTTATAAATATCAGCTAAAATTTCATTCACCCCCTTAGAGCCTTTTTTTAGTAAGTCTCCAAACAACCTCAGGGAATTAATGCTCAATGCTAGTAGTCTAACAAAAAAAAAAAAAACAAACAAACAAAAAAACTGCATGCCCTTCAAGCCCTCCTCATTCTGAAAAATGGAGACAACTGTCCTGTGACTGACAATTGGTTTAAAGCCATAGCAATTAATCTGAGAGTGCAAAACTGCAGTGTCTTCCTCACATTTGGACCAATAACAACACAGGCTGAAGTCAAAGGTAGAGATGTCTTGATCTACTTTAGTAACAAACATACCTCCAGGCTGGTAAAACAGGATGATACCATGGAGATTATCCACATGCAAGTCATCATAGATGAGGTCCCCCACCATATCATGACTAGATACAGGTCACCAATTGTGCCTCTAGAGTCTCACAACTCTTACCTAAACCTGCTAGAGGTGCTCACCATCCAATCAAACACCCTATTCATGGGTGACTTTAGCTACCCTCTATAAAGTGGGATACTTACAATAACTCAGTCTTATAGATACAACACTTCCTGGATTTTTTTAACACAAACACCCTGGAACAGCTAGTGCACAGTCCACCCAGAGGATCAAATGTTCTGTATCCAATACTCGCCAACAAGGGGGAGCATTGCACCTCTCCCAGTATCACGTCCTCAGTAGTGAGGTCTGATTACAAATCTGTTTCCTTTGAAGTAGAAATTAACTCAGAAAACCCAGATAAACCAGTAACAGGGACTAGTCTGAGGCAAACTACATCATATTAAGTGGCAGTTTGTTGAAATGCAAGGCTCCCCATAACCCTGAGACCACAGCTACATGTGCAGATTTATTCACGGAGTCCCTATACAAACATGTGAATGGCTACATAGAGTCTGACATATGTGTGCCACCCCTGCAATGGCCCAGTAATCAAGGAGCCTCAATCCTCACCACTAGGACTAGTGAGGGACATGCACATAGGGAGGATGACAAGTACACACACACACAGAGATCACAGTCAGTCTGGGACTGGTTTCTCCTTCTCTCTCCAGATCCCCAGTAAGACTCCCCACTGGCACAGCTATAGGGTTAAGATTTCAGCCGAGTTGTCAAACCAGAACTTTGAGCACCCTCTCTGACCAACCAGTGTTTCATGTCCCTGCCCAAGTAGCTGACACATACACACACACACACACACACACACACACACACACACACACACACACACACACACACACACACACACACACACACACACTTTGAGATTTGATTTATATACAAACACACAAACACTCCTGGGGAAGGTGGCACAGGCTCACTAGCTATGCTGCCTTCTGCCCAGACTATTAGGTAGTATCAGCTCCCACCAACCACTCTTTATTAGCGACTATAAGGCCCTTTCCAAAGGGTGACCAAGTCCACTGTGTAATGTTACTATTATCCAAATGGTAAGCGTGACCAAAACATTTAAGGCTATTTTGGAGTGGCATATGCAGTTTCACCAAATACATATGCAAATACACTAAGAGGTGAAATATCTCTAAACAAACCAGCCACAACTAAAAGGTTTAAATATATTTAATAATAAATAATAAAAGCACAAGACAATACTCAACAACTCAACACAGTGACAACAGAGTTCAGAATCACAGGAAATACTTTAAAACAACATTGCAGGACAGTCTCCAATAAATACAGAAAACATCTAAACTAATCTTCATTGTATTCCTATCTATATCTAAGAGATACTATGCCCTAAATTACTTATTTACAGAGCAAGACAAGTGCTAATGAAAGGATGTTGTCAGATCCAAAGACAAATACAAAATGCACAGACTCACTCTCTGAGATATTTCTTAAATTACTATCAAACATTTCTTTGTTACCTCTGCCTTCAGTTCCCAGGCTAACAGAAACTTAAAATTTAGCATCTCTGTGTCAAAAGGACTTATCTTTCAGAAGCTTGCCTGAACTGGAAGTCATACAACAGTTAAATACTTTACCTTTGAAACCTGTAATTATTTCTATTTCCAGACAATAGGAAAACCTCCTAGGTCTAGATATCCTGTCTCTTTCAATTAGCCAACTTTATAGCACAGGTGTAAACGAGTTCAACTTATTTTCTTAGAGTTTTACAAGTTAACTCTGCATGTTCCAATTTCTACCATGAAAACATAGTTTTGCACAGGCATATAGTTTATACACATTTCTGCTCTTTTCCAATAGGGCACACTGTGGTTACATTCTTGAAACACAGCACATAACATACAGTTTAACACACACTTCTGCACCAGCAGTTTAATACACACATAACATATAGTTCTCTTACATTTGTAACACAAGCCTGTGGATCATATTAATATTCACAAATGACATAGAATTATTTACAAAATTCTAGCTAGCTTGGCTGCCAGCCTCACAGTATGTACCAGAAGTAAACCCAACACAAATACTAAAAGCATTCCCCAGTAGTGGAATCCTCACCTAAATAAAGTATATAATAAAAGAAAAAAAAATCTCATGGCCAAAATCAGGAAGAGCAATTCCCTTAAAGACAAGTGCTTTCTTCTACAACTAAACAAGAAAGTAAGAGGTCTAATTAAGTCCAATAAGGCCAACTACAGGGCCAGTGTAGTCACACAAGCTGCTGTGTAGTCATACAAGCTGCTGACTTTCACAAGGCCTTCTTGAGCTATGTCTGGAAACTTAAGAATAACACAGTGATGTGCTGAATCGATGGTGAATGGTACCACATTCACCGATCAGGGTGACATAGCAAATCTACTTGTTGATAAATGAATCTCAGACTTCATCCCCCCACTCCATCCCCACAGGCTCTTCCAAGTGAAACCCTTTCCAACATACTTTCCCATACTATTAACAGGGACCAAGTACAGTCAGTACTCAAATAAAGCAGAGCATACTGCTTCTTTGTGTTCAAACAACTTCTCCAGTTGCCTCCTGAACAGTCTAAAGCACAACCTATCAAGACCACCTGAGGCAATTTTCAACTACAGCCTCAAAACAGACAGGATATATGCCAAGTGAATGGAGGACCACAACAGTCATTTCCCTCCACAGGACAGTCCATCAAACAACCCAGGAAACTACGGAGTCATCATTCCAGCAAGCCTAATATGCACAGACATTAAACAAATTATCATGGAAATGATAAATAAGGACATTACCAACCTACAGACACTGTTGCTATCCCTATTTGGCTTAGTTAAGGGAAAGTCATGCAGAATTAACCTCTTAGATGTCTTTGAGAGAGTAAAACAGTGCATACTGTTTATCTTGACCTGGTCAAGACACTCAATACAATATCCCACTCACACATTGTGGGCAAGCTTTCTGAGTTATGCATAAATCCCTACATAAATCACTGGACTGCTGGATGGCTCACAGACAGAACCCATAAAGTCAGTATAGGACAGACTACCTCCAACAAAAGACCAATTCACCAGTGGAGTACTGTAGGACTCTGTGCTGGGTCTGCCCAAGTTTGCCATCTACTTCTCAGACACCAGTGCTATCGTTCAAGGCCTCTGGCTCACCAAGTTCACAGATGACTGTAAACTGGGAGCTATTATAGTTTCCCTTAAGACACCAATAACTAGCAAGAGGGTTCAGCATAGACAAATGACTGGTGCCAAAGCTATGGTCTAAAACTCAATACAAAAAATACATTATAATATCCTTTGGGGAAACTGTTAACCAAAGTTGATTACTGCATCATTAAAACAACTCTAAGATTCAACTCAATAGTAAGGGATGTGGGAACAAATGTAAACAGCAATCTGTCCTTTGTCCAACATGTAGCTAAGAGAGTGAGAAAATCATTCTACCGTGCCCAACTTATAGGTAAGGATATGGCATCCAGATCCAAAGAAGTTATAGTAACAGTCTACTTGGCTCTTATCAGACCCATCATCGAGGAGAATGCCCCCATTGGCATGTACCTAACCAGACATATCAACAGTTGGAACACCCACAAAGACTTCTCACCAGAAGAATTCAGGTTATGAATACAGTGTTCTACAGTGATTGCTTAAAAGCTTTGTCTTTGTATTCAGTCTTCTACAGGCTGCTGAGATGGAATAATTGTCTGGCTTACACGACTTCCTTAGAACCAGCCCTGATGGATCATTTGCATAAGTGCAAAATAAACATTACCAGAAACACTAGATCCAGGAATCTGTGCTTCATTTGTGCCATAAACAGAATGTGCTGGAGAGACAGATATGTGTCCCAAAAGAAACCCATGCTATGGAATATGCTCCCCATCCATGTAAAACAAAGCTCATACCTGACCCTATTCAAATGAAACCTTGACAACTGGATGGGAAATCACAAATTTAATCCCAGTATAGCCTCCATGCTATCAACAAGAAAGTATTAACCTAACTAACTCCCACAGATCCCTACTAACATGCCCCCCCATGTAGATGCCCATGATACTCAGGATATGAGTGGGTTTGGTGTGTGCGGCTAGGCTTGTAAGGGCACTAGTGGTCATTAGCCACATAATAAACTATGATCCTATGAAAAAGACAAAAATATTCATAACAAGAAACTTTGTCCCAACATTTGGATCACAGCCAGAAAAAATATAAACATAGGCAGGAAAAAAACTACACAAAATATAATAACAACAACAAAAAATTAAGACATCAATAAATTAACTTCTAAAGTTAGGCAAAAAGAATAAGTCAATCTCTCTCCTCTCCACCAAAATCAAATTATTATATCTCCTAAAAATTCAATAATCACTATGCATCAGCTCCCTTCACCCTTCTAAAATTGCAACAACAGCAACAGATTCAGACAATCAGTGCACCCCTTTTCCCAACTACAGAACAAGAAAGTAGAACCAGTCAATCAACTTCAGTAATAAAGAACATTCTAAAGTCATTCTCCATACCATCTGTCTCAGTCACTAATAGTAAAAAAAAAAAAGAACTTCTCTCAACAGTAAAATCAGCTACACTTTCTCCAGGTCATCTTCCAGATGAATACCTTAAAATAGCTTCTGAAGCCATACCATATCCATTGGGTGTCTTAAAACATCAAGGTACTCGCTGCCAGAATAGCAAAACTAACATAACAGTGTCCTAAGTCCATGTTGTATGAAAAGAATCCTATACCATTCTACTTCAGAAGGGATGCACCTAACTAGAACTATCTCCTTACATGCCAACAGCATGAAAGATCACCTGTAAGTACTGGAAAAAAATCTATCAATAATCAAGTACAGACCCATCTAACAAACTAGAAACTGCTACCTCCAACATAACACAACATTGGTTCAAAGTACAGTACAGAGTCCACTTAGTGGCTTTTCTGAATTCTGCCCATCAACATCACACTAATGGTGAAATATCTGCCTCACTTCTCTATGACCTGTTCAAAGCTTTTGACACTGTCTTACACAATCTGATATCTAATCATATATAACAAGTCATTCTCAGCATTAACACCTATCAATGGTTCTCAAACTATCCAGCACACAGTAACAATCCTTAAAATGTGAGGATACTCTCACCTCCTAACAGCAGTAGGTGTTCCTCAAGCTCTATATTGGGTCCACTTTTTTATCAGCATATTTACCAGTATGCATCTTACTGAAAAATATGATCTGATGACTCCACCATAATATGTCCAGCCCCAAGCTATAAACAACATCAAACCTCGGGACAGGAATGATTTGCCTCTATTGAAAACTGGTTTAAGCGTCAGACTTCTCCTAAAGTATTCTTTATATCTATTTGTTGACGAGTTAAACCCACTGGACAAATTCTTTTTTTCAAGGGTGGCACACAAGCATTGCCTGGCTAAGTGACTTCTTCAGAATTACACAGTAGACAAAAGATGGTGGGAAGAATCCAACCCTGTACTATTGACATAGGAAGCAGCTCATTAATAGCTCAGAAATTTAGTCTACCGCATTAACTGCAAAACTAGCCTAATTAAACTGGTAATACTGATTTAACAAAACTAAACTTATAATATTCTCATCACATATGAATCCCAATACCAGTTAAGCAATCTTTGCAACATAAACATGCAATGCCTAAACTGCCAGGTATCACAGTGGATAGCAACCTCAAATTTGATTACCACATTTAAAATGCAGTAAACAAAACCAGTCATAAACTTGGTCTTTCCTACAGAGAAAAGACTTATCTGACATCATCAGCCCAAATATTCTTGCCACCAAGTCTCTTCTATGCATCTGCCATATCAAACAGCCTGCAAACTCACCAATAAATTGCAGAGCTACAAAAACATTGCCAAATGTGCATCTTGCCGTTCATACAATATCGCTCTCCCCCAAGACTTATTAACTGGATAGAACTACAACTACAACCAGATGAACACTAAATTTTAAATCTTACACCTCCACAGCAAATCCCACTTCACAAGCCACCCTAAGTAGGGGTACAAGCCAGTTAGATAGTCATTATCTGAAAATTAAAATATTGTATTCACCCAGAATTTTAACAATTCATGTAACAATTCCCCTCTATTCTTATTTTATTGCCAAACTATAAAAACTCCCTCCCACATTCAGTATATCAGATTTTATCCCCAAATATTTTCAGAAGTACTCTAAAATATATCTTAGAGGCCAATGGCTGAGTCCATGCACACTTGCACTAGGTTAGATGCTCAATTTCTAATTTTATGATAGTAATAATCAATATCAAACTGTACTTTTACAGTTCAAAATACCACCTAGATAAAACATGTCTCAACACAACTGTATATATCTACTCATTGTATAGCATAAAGCTGCTATAATTCTGTACTTTCAAGTTCATTACATATTGATGTCTGTTAATCTGTATCCTGTTAAATGGAATAACGTTACTGATGTACCGTAGTGAAAATCAATATTATACGTGCTTGTACACATCAATGTATATCAAACAGCATTAGCATTCTGTGAACTGTATAGACATATTCTATATTTAATGTCTGTGTTCTATCAACTACTTGTGGAGCTTTCTTTTCCAGGCGTCTGCCAAAAAGTGGCTTTGTTTTATTCAGACTTTCTTGGTAAATAAAGGCAAATAGATAAATAAATACAACCTTAACACTTCTATTAAAGAAGGAACATAGATGATAATAGTTTCATACTTGAAACTTTTAACTGTATAGGTGCTGTGAACACATTTAATTTTTTTCTGGCTCTCATGCATCCTTTCTATTTCATTTATGTGTTTGAAGATTTACATTTAATGTTTCTAAGCTGGTTGAAGTGCTGCCTTCATACACATGAAATTGCACATCATGGCTTGCATGGTATATGCTGACAACACCCTCGCATGCTGTGCCTTGAAAGATGAGATCATATTCTGTCAGATGCCTTCTGGCTGCAGCAAAGTCAGAAAATCGATGTGTTGTATCACTACTCCAGGGTAGGAAAGTTATTCACCTTTAGATCTTTTGAAATATTAAAAATAAATAAATAAACTCATATACAATGTCAATGAAAACCACTAGCTACTGAGACATCACTTTAGGTACAGAAATGTGGTAGGAAGCCGAGACATGCACAGTAAATAGCATTTTTAGGTCTTAGCTCTTAATAACATAACAAGGTAGACTTTTCCTTGCATTACATGTTATTAAAATAATAACAAAATCAGCTAATATTCAAGCTGCCAGTAAAGAGAAAGTACCAGAAACAGGTAACCTGATTGTTTGCAGATAAAGATCCCCAGGTACCAGACATTCTTGTACTGCTCCAGGGCTGAAAGGTCATAGCTGCTTCAGTTTAGCTCATTAAATGGCTACCAGTTTGGCAAGGGAAAGGGATTTATCTTAGAACTACATAACAATAAACAATCACTAACCAGAATCAGAAGACCTAGTACTTATAATCAGAAAAATCTGTGTTTGTCTGTTATTTATTGACTTATGCCTAGAGGAAGCTATAAGCAACTGACATGGTGTCAAGAATATGCATTCAGTAGTATTCAGAACCCAGGCATTTCTGTCTTGTAGTCAAGATGAGTAAAACGATGAAACCCGAAGGCTCTTTATTTGGTGAGCTTGTAAATCTAATTCAATAAAATTGTTTTCCCACTATTTGAGACAGTTAAATAGCTGATTACTTAAGGTGCTCTATTCTCATAGCTGATTACTTAAGGTGCTCTTATCTCTGTTTTAGAACTAGAAGATCCATAAGGAATTGGTACATAAAGCAGGTCAAAACTCAGAATGCATAAAATATGCAGAACTCAACTGAGTTCACTAGAAAAGTTTTAGAAATTAACAATGTGATCTCAAAAATTATATTATAAGCAAGAATTAAACTAGTAGTTACAACTATAGAAGTTTATGTCTGACGTTGGTAACTTTTATCATTCTCTTAACCTAGGAGTTGTATCAGATTTGTAATAATTGATATGCAGCGTTAAGTAGAATAACTTTAGTTACCTTATTAGATAGTTATATATGGCTTGTAAGATTAAAAACAATGGACATCACATGCAGTAGTTGGCTTCAACTTAAATCAAGAAGCATATTCAGAAATGTTTACTACATTATGGTACAGCATTGGATATCATTGCTTCTGTACCACGAGGAGGCCCACACCTGCTTAGTCATGTATTAGGACTGACATAGCACCAATATTCCTATCAAAGGGCTACATAGTAAATTACTGCCAGGATATTACAGGCCCCAGTCATACTAGAGAAATATAACTTATCAGCACTGCTAATAGGTATCATATGATCCATGTGTCAAGAAAAATAAGAATGCATTCACAAGGCTATGAATGCTCACACGTGCAAACAAGTGTCTCAGTACTGCAACCTAGGCATTGCCAGCATTGACAGCAGTTCAAAAAAAGGCTAGTCCAGCAACATGCTAACACAGTTCAGCATATAAATGAGGAGAAGAGCATGAAAATGAGAAATTGCAAGCTCTGGAAAAATACAAGAGTTTTACCAAAAGGTGGTGAGGAAGAAGGACATGCTTCTTTGTAGGACAGGTGCACTTGTGTTTTAAATATGTGAGGAAGTTTGTGAGGAAAAGAAAGGGGAAATAGGTCAGGTATTAGGGGTGGGCAAATAAATATTAAAGCATACAGAGATGCACAGGGGTGGTGTGGACATATAAAGTGGCCGAAACAGTGGATGGAAACATACATACAGGGGCTGGACAACTGATGATGATGATGAGGGCTGAACTAAAAACAATATATGGGAAAGGATGCATAAGGGATGGGAACATCTGGGTGAGGGATAGGACAGGGTGCAAGAGACATGCCACACTAGCTCTGAGGGTAACCCATACAGATATCAGTCAACATTGTGTATGATAGCATGGGCAAGCTCTACCCTGGTAGCCTGTTAGTTAAGGCTGCCATGTCATGCAACTTCACCAGCCATAATAACAGGTGCTACATAATGTTGTGCAGGTAGGCATCCAGCTGCCAGCACAACTCATATATAAGGGTTTCCAAATCAAAAGAAGTTTCTGCCCCCCCCCCAAAAAAAAAAGGTTGCCAGAGATGCCATCATTGAACCTTTTCAATCACATTTTCCCTGCAAAGAGGCAGACCTGGTGCCTGCTGAGGACCCAACCTCATCAGTCTTTATTGATGGACATCCTGAGTCTCACCCAAGCTACACATGGAATCTGTCAGCTGCACTGCCTCTGATGTGCAAGCATATACTGCAAGTGATATGCATGTTGATGGTCATAGCCCCCATGACTCCAAATATTTCCACAATCTGGGTGCAACTCTTGGCATCAGTCAGAAGATTTGGCAGTCAGAGATCCAGGCTGGTACACACTAGATGGTGGATTTGGTCAATGATATCCATGGTCTGCATACTAATGTGGAACACCTGCATGCCTGACCTGAGATGTCCTGCAATGCTAGTACAGTGATATGTAGTATAGTAACAGGGAACAGGCAGTTCTGCTCAAATCCAGCTCACCATGGTAGTGGGAAGGCCTAGAGGTAAGGACCATGATCACGTGCCATCCATGCATAGATGATGTATACTGTTCTGGAAAAAACGTCATTGCCACCTGTGACCCTAGTGGGCAATACTCATGGTTGTTCCTGGTGTCATAGTCATTGCTGATGATGCTGCTGTTTCCACATCTAGGATGCCTCAACAGCACAGAGCTCCCTTGATATGTACTCCTGCACTTTAACTATCCTCATTTAGCCTACAGAGTTCTACTTGTCAACTGCCTGAGGGGATACCACATTCATCTGTATTGACTCTTGATCATGTGATAGGGCTGCTGTTTCTTGTAACTGTGCCCCACATACTCTGTGCTAATAGTGATGTTTACTGTACCCTGTACATCACCTTCTCTTGGGTAATGTAATGTCTGATGCACGGTGTGACCAGATAATGCAATGTAATGCTTAGCCTATTTTATTTATTTTTATTTATTTTACATTTGTTGACTGGGTTACTCTGGCTGAGCTGGTAGCTCTTTTTCAGCAGAGACCCGGGGTGAAAAGCTCCTCAGTGTGGTACAGAGATAAAAGACAATGTACAATAAGGTTACATAGATACATTTCAATTAAGTTACATAGATTCTTTAAAATTTTACAGTCTAGTAAGTCCCAACAGTTACAACATTAAGTAAAAAACAGACAGTTTTTGAAACTGTACACAGTTAGAGCCAGTTAGAATCTATGAGTACAGTAGTAGTATAGATATAGGGGTAGAATAGAGAGGTGGGGAATTTTGAGGTTGAGAGGCTTAGGACTAGTGGTCATGGTGGATGAGTACAGAGTCAAGTCCAGTTTTTCTTCAGGTATTCCTGAGTGGCAGATTTGAATTGTATAGGTTGATTTAGTAACCTAATTTCAAGAGGTAGTTTGTTCCAGTAAGTTGCTGGATTATAACTATAAAGTAATTGACCCATTTTGGTTTTAGCCTTTTAAATTTGAAGCAAGTATTGGTCTAAGCTGCAAAGTAGTCTAGATGGTGAGTATTTGATAATGATAGAGGAAAGGCTAGGACAGAATGAAGGAGTATATAGGATGGAGTGGATAAGTTGAAGCTGGTGTATTTTAAGGAGGTGTGGAAATTCAAGCCACTCTAGTTGCTTAAGGAATAGGCAGTGATGGGATTTATAGGATTGATTAGCTGAGAATTTAGCGACCTTGTTATAGGTTGTTTCCAGTTTGGCGAGGAGACCAGAATTGAGATCTGTGAAAACTTGGCAGCTGTATAAGAGAGTGGGGAGAGGATAAGCATGGGAGAGGGTTATTTTGGCTCTGTTTGTTAGAAATTTTTTTGTTTTGGTAAAGGTGTGCTAGTTTCTGGTGAGTTTTTTAAATTCTATTAGTGATGTGAATATCAAAGTTTAGCTGATCATCTATGGTGAGACCTAGTAATTTAGTACTAGATTCTACAGTAATGGCTGTTTTGTTGTTTGATTGGATAGTAAATGTAGATTTGAGGTTAATGAGGTTCTTAGGGAGAAAGAGAAGGAGCTTAGTTTTTTTTGGATTGAGAATTAATTTGTTGTTACTGAGCCATGTCTCTATGGAGTTAAAAGTAGCTTGAGTAGAGGAGTGAAGGTCAGATGGGTTCTCAGCTAGGGTGATTACAGTAAATTCATCAGCATACTGTACTAGTGATGATGTAAGCATGCAGAGTGAAGTGACTTAGTAAAAATGTTGAAAAGTAGAGGTCCCAGGATAGAACCTTGGGGAACTCCCATTTCAACTGTGAGAGAGGGGGATTGGGCAGAGAGCCATTTAACTGATTGTTGCAGGTTTATGAGATAGCTGGAAAACCAGTAGATAGTAGGAGGAGAGAAATTAAGGTTTGTGAGTTTAGACAGTAGGAGAGGGTGTGAGACCATGTCAAAAGCTTTGGAGAGGTCCAGGAACAAGGTAGAGACTAATTTGTTATTTTCACGGGCTAATGCTATGGAGTTTATGAAGGATATAAGAGCAGTTGTGGTACTGTGTTTTGGACGAAAACCATGTTGGGTGGGTGTAAGTAGATTTTCATGGAGTAGGTGCTGAAGGACCTGATTATGAATACATTTTTCTAATATTTTGGAGAAAGGTGACAGTATGGCTATTGGTCTAAAGTTAGTTATATCTGAGGTGTTTCCTCCTTTGTGTATAGGTAGTGTATAGAAACTTTTCCATATAGCTGGGACATAGGATTCAGCTATAGAGTGATTCACTAAGATAGATACTGGGTAGGCAAGAGGTTCAGCTGCGATTTGTAAAAAGTAAGAAGGGAGATTATCAGCTGAAGGGGAACAGGGTTTCAGTTTAGAGAGAAGTGATTTGATATAGGTAGTAGGTACAGGTTTGAGGCAGAATGATTCCTGGGGGTTGGGATTTATAGAGAGGGAAGGAGGTGTGCTGGAAGAGTTATTTGAGGAGGGCAGAGAGTTTATTAAGGATGTTATAGATTTTATAAAGTGGTGGTTAAAGATGGTAGCAGTTTTAAGTGGTGTTTTATTTGGACAAGGGTTTGGAGAAGAAGGGCTTCGTGGGTGAAGTAAGTGGCTGATAGAGTTCCAAATTTTTGGGGGGTTAAATTTTAGTGTTTGGAGGGTTACTGTAGTAGTTTTTTTTTTTTTTTGTCATTGAGGATGAGTCTCCTGGCCTGATTTCTTAGTTGTTTCTATGTCTGTAGATGGGAGTGGGGGGGGTCTTAGATTTTATCCATAGTTTCCATGTTCTATCCCTATTTTTTTATAAGGGCATGAGTAGTCTTAGTGAGCCAGGGGGCTATTTTGGATTTAGTTCTGACTACACGAAGTGGGGCCAGGGAATCAAGGGTGTTAAAAAATGTGGTATTGAATGAGTGGATAGCATCATCCAGGGGTAGAGTATTAAGATGAGCCCAGTTAATTCTTGTGAGTTGGTCAATGAAGGAATCAGGACTGAAGGTAGATAGATTACGAATAGTAATGCACTTGTGAGGATTTGACGACTGAGGAGTATGTTGAGTTACTGTTATGGGGAAATGGTCACTTAGGTCATTTGGGAGTGTTTGAGGGTTATGATAATTTTGAGAGTGGGAGACTAGAATCCAGTCAAGAAGAGAGCTTGGGAGTTGTGATTTATGGATATGAGTAGGGGCGGTGATTAGTGCCTTAAATCCATGTAAGTTATTAAAGGAGGTAGAGTTAAGAGCTTGGAGTAAGAGCCAGTCAATATTTACATCTCCCGTTAAGATGATTTCATTATGGATAGTATGGCAGAGGTGGGATAAAATGTTTTCAAGTATGTTTATATTGTCACCAGGTGGGATATAGACAGCTGCAAGAGTTATGATGGTGAAATTATTGAGTTTGAAATAGGCCAGTAGTAGCTCAGCAGAGGAGAAGGTGGGAGTAGGATTTTTGGGACTCACAAGGGTGAGGTGGTTAGAGTAGAGGATTGTGACTCCTCTGCCTTTTTTCTTTTGTCTGTCAAGTCTGAGGATGTTGTAACCAGGAGGGATGAGATCCCTATCGAGATTCTGCGGTTTTAACCAAGTTTCAGTAATAGTAACAATGTCTGGAGTGTGGATGGCTAACCAGGCATGGAATTCATGAACCTTGTTAACAATGCTTCTGAGGTTAATAGAGTAGAAGGTTACCTGTTGTTTTTTTGAAGAGGGAGAATGAGTAGAATTTGGAGGGTGTAGGTTTCCGATTTGGGTAGGAGAAAGGGGTCCAGGGTTGAGATGAATATCACCTGACAGGAGTATGTGTTTAGAGAGATGAAGTAGTTTAATTAATGGAGGTTTATTTTTGCCTTAGAAGGGGTTGCAAGTATTGGGAATAGTTTAATTCTCAGGAGTGGGGTAGTAAGGAGGAAGATGCAAGGACAGATATAGTGATGCAAAGGGTGGTAGTTGTTGGTGTTGTTTGTTAGTGTAGTTTGGAAGTGAGGGGGAGTAAGTTGTGAGTGGTACGAGGTGAGAAAGTAGAGATACAGCAGAAGTGGTAGCAAGAGTATAGATAGATTTGTAAAAGGCATTATATCTGTGAAGAAGGCAGGGTGGGAGAAATGTATTATAGACAGACAAACAGATTAGGAGTATGGAGTATATGAAAGGAATGGGAGGAAATAGAGGGAGGTGAAAGGTGGGGAAGGGGTGGAGTCTAGGAAGAAAGAATGCTACAGAGAGATGGGAGGTGTGGCTTAAGGTGGGAATAGAATGTATGTGATTTGGTGGTTAGGTATAAAGGTAATGATGTGGGGGGGTGGGTGGAAATGGGGGTGGGAGTAGATCTGAGAGAGCCTGAGCTGAGCGAGGGCAAACAGAGCGAGGCTACACACCTCTATCGCAGAACAGGCCCTTTTGGGTAAGCAAAATAAAACAAACACTTTTAATTACACTTTCATTTCTAGTTCTTTTCGTTTATGAGATAATATAAACAGGGGTGTTGATATGCAAATTACTTTCCAGAGTTTTAGCAGGCAAACAGGTAAAAAACAGTCATCTAGGAGAGAATATTTTGCCTAAAGGAGATAGTTAAAATAGGAAAGGCGTTCCGAGGTAGCGTGTTCTCAGGGGGTATCAGTTAAGATTAAAAAATATGTTTCTCCTTAGCTGAAAGAGAAGCTATAATCACAAAACTTAGTTTGTATTTATCATACAATTGCCTTATTCGTTGTTCCATTGATGGATCAGCTGGGTTTGTTTTTAGAAGGTGGGTTGCCGCAGCACTCTCATGGAGTTGGGAGAATAGTGTAAAAAGTAAGTCTGGAGTCAACGGCACTGGAGATAAAAATAGAGAAATATGAATAAGGAATATTTTAGCAACAGACAAAATTCCCCAACAGATGCTTAGAAGTGTCATACAATCCAAAATTAACAACAATATTACATACTTTAAAGTTTAATACAAGACTAAGCCGTCTTGGAACTGTACTTGTGGATGAGGAAGTAAAATTAGCGCACTACTGGTCTCATGCACTTAGAGCAAACAAAAAATGGATTGGCTTTTCAGAGGTTATATGCAAGTCTTAACAAATGCCAGTCCCTGTTAAAGATGCAGTCTAATTAAATGTTAACTGTTTAACTAATCATTCATTCTTTTCCATTTTTCTGTAGATAAACTTCATTCTTTTCCATTTTTCATTACATAAAATGAAATAGATCAAGCAATAGATTAAGCTGCCAGCTGTACACAAATGAATATTTCAGTGGCCTCCATAATCACATAAATCAGGTTAAATACAATCTAGCATTGTGAATAGAGATATTTAGTCATTTCCGAGTATGTATTCATTATAGCTTCAATGAATGTTAGCGAAGGCCTTTTTTAGGTTTAAAGGACTCAGCAGTAGTACAGATTACACAGTTTAGCAGTACTCTTATGATATTTAGTGACTGCTTCACTACAAAACCTCCATAGCAGCTCTAATGCTACAGGATAACAGTGAACATCACCTTTATCTGGTACAAGACTTTAGCCAATAAGTCTATGCAGGTAAACTCCCTAATACTTTTACTACAAGGTAGTAGTGCTTATCGTTTATTTCAGTTGCTAGATATGACATGCGTTACAAACATACATTGCAAAAGGCTCAATACTAGCTTGCCAGTAAATAAATTCAACAAGAATATGTAACAGTACAGTGATAATAATGAATTTAAAAACAACAGAAATGCTAGAAAAGCATGGTTACCTTGCCTGGGACACATACTACCTCAGTGGATCTACCTATAGTTGAACTGTGTAGAGCGCAATTCAAATATGGTGCCTGGGGTTGAGAGATAGCGATAAAGAGCTGGGAATAGGTTAGGGGGAGGGAAACAGGTTGGAGGGTGTGATTGCACACCTCTATCACTGAACAGGTCATTTTGGGTAAGCAAAATAAAACAATCAAACACTTTTAATTACACTTTCATTTCTAGTTCTTTTCATTTATGAGATAATATAAACAGGGATTGCTGATATGCAAATTACTTTCCAGAGTTTTAGCAGGCAAACAGATAAAAAATAGTCATCTATGAGAGAATATTTCGCCTAAAGGAGATAGTTAAAATAGGAAAGGCGTTCCAAGGTAGCGTGTTCTCAGGGGTATCAGTTAAGATTAAAAAATACGTTCCTCCTTAGCTGATAGAGAAGCTATAATCACAAAACTTAGTTTGTATTTATCATACAATTGCCCTATTCTTTGTTCCATTGATGGATCAGCTGGGTTTGTTTTTAAAGGGTGGGCTGCCGCAGCACTCTCATGGAGTTGGGAGAATAGTGTAAAAAGTAAGTCTGGAGTCAACGGCACTGGAGATAAAAATAGAGTGATATGGATAAGGAATATTTTAGCAACAGACAAAATTCCCCAACAGATGCTTAGAAGTGTTATAAAATCCAAAAATAACAGCAATATTACACACTTTAAAGTTTAGTACAAGACTAAGCTGTCGTGGAACTGTACTTGTGGATGGGGAAGTAAAATTAGCGCACTACTGGTCTCATGCACTTAGAGCAAACAAAAAACGGAGAGGCTTTTCAGAGGTTATATGCAAGTCTTAACAAATGCAAGCCCCTGTTAAAGATGCAGTCTAATTAAACATTAACTATGTGTGATAATATTTGCATCACTTTTGTTCTTTGTTGTATTTATCATGTCCCATAGCTTTGGATTGGACTTCACCTCCTTGCCCATGCTGCAGTGCATTTTGCCCACTTCTGTTTTGCAAATGAAACATTTTACTCAGATGACCTTGCACCTAGTTCCTCATCTTCTGCCACTGGAGGCATCTCAACCATTAATACAATGATCCCATGTTGTTGTAACTGTTTGTGTGCTACCATATTGTGTAACCTAGTGCTCACTATGACTACTTGTCTTCACATTGCATGTGTGTATTGCAGAGTTCCAACAGATCATCCAAACAGTAGAACCCATGTAACAATGTTCATTCTTTGAGAATATGAGATGTCGTAAGCTATCAGTCTTGGATAATCAAATGGAGATTATCATCCATTGTTCCAATGCATATTCAACATCACTTGTAACTTGCAACAAAAGACTGTGGTCTGCTGCATATTTCAATAAAAAACATATATGCCAGCCTACATACCCACCATTGTGTGCACCTAACAATTTGATAACTAGATGATCCCATGCAAGGTCACCTCACACAAAGCACTGGTAGAGTTTTTCCATGTACCAGGTATGGAAATACCTACTTTGTGCAGTGCACGGACATAGTGAATATGCTATTATGTGCATTGCATACCACCTTTGCACAGCATTTTGCAACTGATGGAGTGGAAGCCCCTCCAGTGTATGTACTGGAAACTGGGGCATGTGGGACCTTAATGCCAATATGTGTTTAATCAATGGCTCCCAACACCTTAAATAAATTAACTTGATTGCAAAATGTCTACATAGAGTTGGTTCTATCCTCTGCTGTCCATATAAAGTATATATGATTCCCCACATGCTGCATTATCAAATCAAGGAGCTGGAGAAGGGTACATAAGGTTGATGCCTGCAAAATTGTATCATGCCCACTGTAAGGTGCTAAAAGGTTCCTGTATTAAAGATGGTTATTGATGTGCATACCATCTTGTCCACAGCGACGAGCAGTAAACACTTTCATATGTAGCAATGATCAACAATGTCCTGGTTGTGAGGGTGATTGTATGTTAGGTGATATTAGACACATCTGTGCTGCAGGGAACAACAATGCACAATGTTACAGGCACTGGGTCAGAATGTGGCCAGTACCACTATAGCTCCTGTACATTCAACATTAGGAGCTTTCAGAATGGATGACTGCTTCAATGAATGATGCCAGTTTTATATGTTTGATTTTGCCATTTGGATACTCACTGAGATGCAATTGCATGTAGGCCCTCATTTGTTTGGCATTATATTGTCATGTGCACACCATGCATACTGCACTCTTTCTCCATTGTTAAGTTTAGAATCTAGCAGCTTCTGTGTCTTAGCAGTAATCAGCAAACTAAATGGCTTTTACACTGGCTACTTTTTGCTGGTCCTGTAAAGCCAGCACATGGGTAGTTCAATGTCCATGTCCTAAGGATGGCATTAATTAAAAACACGAAACCACCTTATATGGTACCTCTAGTCGTTGCACCATCCCTGCGAGTATCTAAAAAGTTCTGGGTCAACTTCTCTACCCCTCCTGAAAAACAGGGGGGCAAATCAAAGAAAGATAGAAACCTCTGTAGACTGCATGGGACCTCCAGATTAGCAGGAGACATGAGACATGATCTACTTAAATGAGAAATAACCAGATAATGTGTTGAGAGAAATTTCAAAGGGGGAAAAAATATCCATTTTCAGTTTAAGGTAAGTATAGGTGATGATCTTCCACATTATTTTGAGACAACAGAATCCATTATATTTAGTCTTGCTATCAATTTGTTTTTTCCAGATGAGATTGCCAACAGGTAATAAAAGTACTCATACCAGCCATGAAAAGTTAGATGATACAGTCCCCACACTCCATCCATGAAATTTTCTATAATGTCTTCAGGAAAATGGGATATCCAAAGCATTAAATAACTGAATTATGGTTTCTCCCTGTAACACATTCATACCTATAAATGTGACTTTTCTGTCATGGAAAATGCTGATTGTTCTTAAATGTCAGTGCATTTGTGCCACCAGAATCTAAACCCTCCTTTGTTTCCATGTTACACAGCAACAACAGCTATGTGTCTTATCACAAATAACCATAACTCACCATCATGCTACATGATTCTTAAGCATCTGAACTTATGAAGCCTTTTACAGGTTTACTAAACCTCTCTATCCATCTGATTTTTATCAATCTGCCTATCTCTTTGTCCTTCTAGCTGTATTTATCTATCTAAAGAAATGGCATATATCAATCAATCTATCTATCTATCTATCTATCTATCTATCTATCTATCTATCTATCTATCTCTCTATCAAAGTATATTTAAGCCCTGAATTTCCGATCAAGAAAATAATGAAAATTCTGATAATAGTAACCCATTTCTAAACTTTATAGGGTCATAGGTTCATAGGTAGGTACTAGGCTATCAGCCCAGGGGCCTAAGTAAGCCTAGCCAACAAGGTTCCCTGGCTTACACCACCCAAGAAAGTTATTTTCCTGTCCCCCTGTCAAACAGAGCCACAGAGGTGATCCCTGGGGTGTATTTCCTATTTCCCATCCACTCATCAAGATTTTTCTTGAAGAGTGCTAATGAGGAACTTTGCTTGACATAGATGGGTAGCTTGTTCCAGAGTATGGGAAGTCTTTGGGACAGGAATCTATCCCTCCAGCATGTTCTGTTTATTGTGGTGACAAGGTTTAAGTCCCTAGAGCATGTAGCTTGGAGGGATTGGGATTTCTTTAGGTGTAGCATGTTCAACAGCTCTGGGTTTGACATAGCTTTATATGTTAGGCATAGATCACCTCGGAGTAGGCGATATGCTATGGAGTAAAGCTGGAGTTTTTTGAGACGGTCAGTGTAGGGCATCTGTTTGAGGCCAGTAATCCTCTTTGTGAGGTACTTCTGTGGTGTTTCCAGCTGATGCAGATGTCTTGTGAGGTACATTCCAAAAGGGGAGTTGTACTCTATAATCGGTCTAATGAGTGTCGAGTAGAGGGGAACAATGACCTCTTTTTTCCTGAAGGATTTCCTGACTATTGTGGTGATGTGATTATCAAAGGAGAGACTACTGTCCACTTGGGTCCCAAGGTCTCTTAATACACATTTGACGTTAAGTAGACTGCCACCTATATGGTAGTTCATGGGTACAGAGTTTTTATCAAAGGGGATGACAATGCACTTTTTGGCTTTGAGCTTGAGGCCATGGCTCTGACACCAGGCATCTGTCTCAGTGAGGCCCTTCTGTAGGATGTCCACATCATTTGGGGACTCAACTATGGCTCCTAGTTTGCAGTCATCTGTGAGCTTCATTAGCCAAAGGCCTTCTGTGTTAGCCTGTATGTCATAGAAGTAGATACCAAACAGGAGAGTTCCCAGGACTGAACCCTGTGGTACTCCACTTGTCACTGGTTTGAAGTCAGATTTGGAGTCTGCAACTTTTAGAGTGTGGGCTCTGTCAGTGAGCCAGTTGGCAACCCATCTTGTGACATAGGGAGTTATACCTAGTTTAGTGAGTTTAGCTATAATTCCAGAATGGGGGATGGTGTCGAAAGCCTTGGCGAGGTCAAGATAGGCTGTGTGAACCACCTTACCCTCGTCTACGGCTTTGGTGACTGCCTCAAAGAAGTTGATCAGGTTCAGGAGGCATGATATGCCTTTCACAAACCCTAACTGGGTGGGATCCAGAGTTTAGAGGTCACTAATGTCTTTGTTTATGAGTTCCATGATGATACGTTCTATGGCCTTTACAGACCAGGCTCGTCAGGCTAATAGGGGTGATAGTTCCTGGCATCAGTGGTAGCTCCCACTATGTGGAGTGGGATAACTGTTGCTGTGCACCATTCAGTGGGCACAAAGCCTGATGTGAGACTATGATTGAATATGATGCTTAGGTGGGGAGCCAGTTTGTTCCGAAGCTTGTGTAAAATGCAGCCTGGGATGTAGTCCGGTCCCATGGATACTGTGTTTTTGGCTTTAGAGAGTACAGCTTTTACCTACGTAGTTGTGATTACAGGGACTCTGCATTCTTCCTTTATAGATATGGGCCCTTTAGGGGATTAGAGGGGGGTAAAGTGAGCACTGAACTTATCTGCCAGGATGTTGGCAATATCAGTTGGTTCTGTAATTTTCATGTTGTTGTGCTGTAACTCAGAGCAGATTTGGGTGTTGCCATTGAGATTCTTGACATAGCTATAGAATGCTTTGTGGTTGTCCCTAGAATCAGTGTCGATTTTGTTTTTGCAGCTAGCTTTGGAGGATCTTATAAGGGATCTCAGCTTCTTACTGAGACTGACCAGGGAACTCCTCCACTCATGGGATTTTACTCTCTTTTGCAACAGTTTCTTCCTTCTGTTGTAGCGTTTGTTTATGTCAGGGGACCACCAGATTGGCTTCCTTTTTTTGAAGGATAGTGTCTTGGTTCTGTTTGGGATAGCACGATCCATGCACTCGTGTAAGTGCTTATAGAGTGCATCTGTGTAGGATTCAGCAGTTGTAACTGTATTGTCCATCTGCATGGGTGTCATGAAGTTCGCCAGTTCTATCTTAAGAAGCATGGAGTTGACTTTGGAGAAATTTTTTACTGTGGTTCCTTAATGGGGGGTGGTGAGTGCGGGATGTGGATATTTAGGGTGATTAGCTTATGGTCGGAGCTGACCCACAAGGAGTTGACTTCAGGTGTGGAACACTGGTCACTCATGTTGGTAACGACTAGGTCTAGGATATTGTTGCCCCTGGTGGGGGTGTGGATAAGTTGATCCAGGGCATTGGAATTTATGAATTCCAGAAAGAGTTGAGTGAAGGAGTTGGTACATGAGTAGTTTTCCCAGTTAATGGCAGGGTAGTTGAAATCGCCCATTATTAGGGTGTTTGGTTGAACCCTAATATTTTCCAGTATATCAAGAAAGGAGGAGTGGGAATCCTGGGGCATGGTGGGGGATCTGTAGCAAGCTACAATTTGGATTGCAGTTTTGCCCAGAGTTAGTTGCACTTGGATAACCTCGGATGCATTATGCTGAGCAACTAGCCTGGAGGTGTGGATATCCTTAATGAATGTGGACACACCTCCGCCTTTGGTGTTCCGGTCCAGATTAGGTGGCTGAAAAGTGTGGTATGAGTTATACCCTGGTAATGCAGGGGTGCTCTCTGGAGCCTTGAACCAGGTCTCAGTCACTGCACAGATATCGATGCTCTCCATTTTAAGGAGTGCCTCGAGGGAGTGCATTTTGAGATTTATACTTCTAGCATTGAGTAGCATTGCCCTCAGTTTTTGTTTGCCTGTTCCTGTTATGGTGGTGAATTTGTCATTTGAACCTTGCCTAAAAAAGGCACTATAGGGGCAGCAAGAGCCTTAGCCAGTATCTAGAATTCCAGGGGTGACAGGTGCAGGATATCTCTGGCAAAGCATCGTGGTCTGTCGACCATGTTGTTCCAGGCAGACAGATACTGGTTCCCCTTAGAATGACACCAGAAGCTTAGCCAATTGTTGAAGTCAGTTATTTTGTCCTTGTACTGTGGTATCATTCTGGCTGATGGCAGGATGCTACTTAGGGCTTACATCATACCTGCCTGGGCTACAAGATCAGAGAGCTCTTCCATGTCTTTTTTCATGTAGTCCAGGGGTGGTACATCTCAGGTCATTCACACCAACATGGACAATGACAGAGTCATATTTGTACTTGTTGTGGAGTGACCTGAGTGCATGGGTTATGTGGTGTATCCTGGCACCCGACAGGCAGCTGACAGTAACCTCCTTGTTTAGCCTGCTGAGTGGGACATCAGTGTGCCTGACTATAGAGTCACCTATGACTAGTGTGTTGGGTACATTGTTTTGCCTCATGGGCTGTGGTTGAGTGGCACACTGAGTCTGTGGGTTATGTGTCATTTGAGCTGTGTTGGGGGTGGAGGTTGCTTGCATTTCTGCTTTGGATGTCTCTGTTGCTTGAGCAGATTATTATTGAGAGCCTCCGCGAATGTTTTGGTGTTTCTATGTGTGGATTTTGGTGGTGTAAGTTTAGTGGGACTATGTGATGAGTGTGGTGTGGTGCAAGTGTTTACCTTTTCCTCTTGACTGTCAAGTTCATTCTTGGTTGGAGAGAGCTTTACCTCCAGTTTGGCTAGATAAGTGCATCTCTCACAGTTTGTAGTGTTGGGTGGTAGGAGGAGAGGATTGTCTGTGTACAAGAGGCAATTGCTGCATTGCCCCAAAATGCCCAGATTCATCGGCTAGACAGGAGAGAACAATGGGAGCTAACCCTTGGACATGCCTGAATAAAAAAATAGTTTCCTCTAGAGAAGTGAGGAAAGTGAGTACAAGAGCTGTTTTTCTCTAAGCAAGTGAGGAAAGTAAGTACAAAAACTGTTTTCCTATAGGTAATGAGGAAGGTTGAGTGCTGTAGTAATTTGTAGCTTATTTAGTGCTTACAACAAGTTCTGAACAAGTGATGTGCACGAATAAGCAAATTCAAGTGCTAAAACAGAGAATCTGTATCTGAACTAGACTATTTACAGGAAAGAAACAAGTGCAAATGCAGGCTTTTAAATCAGAAAGTTGAAAGAGATGGAAAAATTGCCCAAACGGCCAATAACTACAATTTCCGGGCCAGAAACCACTCCTTATGTGGTAGAAAGGTTACCTAGTGCTTACTACTCCCACTCATAAGCTAGCAGGCTTCCCTCCAACACAGAAAGGCTTGGGGGCTTCAGGACCTTACAAATAGTCCTGGATACAGCAACTCTGCATCTGGACTAGACTAGTTAAAGGAAAGGGAGGAAAAAGTGCAAATTAAGGCTTTTAAATCAGAAAGTTGCGAGAGATGGAAAAACTGTCCAAATGGCCAATAACTGCAATTTCTTGGCCAGAACCATGCCTTATGTGGTAGACAGGTTACCTAGTGCTTACCACTCCCATTGATAAGCTAGAAGGCTTCCCTACAACTTAGACAGGCTTGGGAGGCTTTAGAAGCTAACAGTCCTGGATATAGCAAATATGTATCTGGACAAGATTAGTTACAGGAAAGGAAGGAAAGAAGTGTAAATGTTTTTGTTACAGTTAAACAGAACACAAGGAGAGTGTAGCAAAGTTGTTTTTTTTTTGTAAAGGAAAGGGAGAGAGGAGAAGCAGAAGATAAATCAAGGTTAGGAAATTAAGTGGGTTGGCCTTCTCAAATGTTGTATTACGTAGAATGAGCTAATGACACTAGACTGGGAGGAGTGTCCCAGATCAAATTTTCAGTAGGGACGGGCAACTACAAAGCCACCATGTATGGAAGGGTGGGGAACAATACTAAAGCTATTAGCCTGCACTCTTTTAGACGGTAAACACTACAGAAATGTTTATCACAGCAGAAGAACAGCAGTGAGCCACAAAATGAAAATTTTAAACAGATAAAGGAGCCAGGAGACTCTACAGAATGTTTTTAACTGCAAACAAATCAGTTATATGATACATTACGTGGCAGGATATCAGAACAAACAAATAGGTGCTTAACAAGTATAGAAAATTTCCCTTTCACACCAAAGATCCTCCCACAAAATTATATACAGCAAAGAGATTTTCTGTTGTTTGATCCAATGTCATCCTATCAGTCAGTTACCACAACAGGCTAAAAAAAAAGGGAATGGCAGAAAACTCGTACCCACCTATAGGATGGACATGAATTGCAGATACAAGCATCAGCCAATCAACTAGATGATATGCACAGATCCAGCAACATTTCCTTTGCTTATTTTTATCACACTTTTATATTTCCTTTTCTAATAGTTCAGTTTCAATTTCAGGTAATATCCTTGCATAGGTTAACAGCCAGCATGGGGATGACCTCCTCACAAATCATGGTTAGGTAATGCTATCTGAAATTAGCTAGACAGTTCCTTTCATCCTGTGTCCAAGATTTGCACCTAGAGAGTGTAATGCAACTACCAAGTTCATATACATACATGCAGCTGTTAATATTCATGCTCTTCCCCAAGACCCCTTTAACTGGCATGTCGGTGTTTTAACAGTAGATGGAATCCATGTTATTAAATGCTTTAGGCAGTTTAACTGAATGATTAGTCCCTAAATAAAAGTCTTTCATTTCATATAGGCGTTTATTGCTTAGTCAGGCATAATATGTCTGGCAGGTAGCACAGAGGAGTAAGGCTATGAGTTGCTTCATATACCCAAGGTACAGGATTTGATTCTGTTTACTTCCATTTGCCTACTGTGTGACTTAATTAGTTGCCAACTTGCCTCTGAAAAAGGAAACTTGAATACAGTAATCTTACCTGGTTAACAAAGGTTTAACATTTATATATATATATATATATATATATATATATATATATATATATATATATATCTGTATGTATACATACACACGCACAATATATATATTATCTGCACTTAATCTAACCCTCATGTAATTGACAGGGAAAGGTCTGACAGCAAAATGTTGATACTAAACATATCTAAACACAAAATACTGACAATTTTGAAGTTATACTAAGGAAGGCTTATGCCATTTTCTCACTGCTGTGTGACCTCAGAGTTGGTATATACATTTAGAAGTGAGTGTAGGGGGTGCAACCTCCAATATGGGCAGTGGAGGGGGCTTGCTGCCAAGCGAAAGCATTGACAAAATGTGGTTTTATTTTCTCATATTTTTCTATTATTTCCCACAAGGTTAAATTTTTTCACATTTTTCAAATTTTGCAGGGGGCAAGCCCCCACCATCCATTATGTGAGTCAATCCCCCGGATTCACTCTTCTTCCATGCAGGACTAGCTTAGTCCTGCATGGAAGCGTCCCTTTAGGAGCAGGACGGCAGCACTCCATGCATATCAATGAAGGCACCCTGCCTGAGCACCTAAATGGACACAGAGCATGTACGAGTGCAGGGTGGGTGTCTGAGAGCAGAGATCTCAGAATATACATGCCCCTGCAATCAAGAACAGCAGTATAGGAATAAGAATGAGCAAGACCGCTCATAGGTGTTCACATACCCCCAGCAACACCCCAAGTTTATAATAGCAATATTTAAAACATGCAATATAAAGAAGGTACATTTTTTATGAACCAGATTAAATTTAACCATTAGTGCGTGTGTTTGCCCATCGCTTAGCTACATTTAATGCAGCTTAAATGGCACAAGAGGATAAAAAGCAAGATATATGCAAATGAAGCAGTACTGCAATAGTGTAGTGGGCAGAGCATTCGCTTTATCAGCAGTTATTCCTGGTTCTAATCCCACTCCAGTACATTCCATTTTGCATGTCAAACCACTTTATGACCAATATTTTTTGTTGCATAACCTACTAAATAACATATATTTGTGGACTGCAGTACTGCATTAAATGCAGATGTGAGGTGTCGTCATAATGTTGTAAAGCCCACAGATAATCACAAGTGCCCCATACAGTATATGTACACAGGAATCAGGGATACAAATGGAAGGTAAAATGTGTAATGTATGATAAATCCATACAGTCTCCAAATCTACCACCTTTCCAAGAACCATTTAACATTACTGTCTAAATTAGTGCAGTGGTAATCAGGAGTAAGCACTTGTAAGCACGAGTAAGCATATTTAAGCAGTAGTAAGTGGGAGTAAGCATATTTAAGCAGTAGTTAGCTAGTTTAAGCCCGTTTGCATGGGGGTAAGCAATGCGCACACAGGTTAATCAATATTGAAGCTAACTCTCTGTAAGCATATTTAACCGGAGGTTAGCATTGTGTACCTTCATGCAAACACATGCAAACCTGCTTACAATTGCTTAAAAGGGCCTTAATCACTCTGTATACATCAACTGCTGTTCTGGCCAGAAACAAAATAAACAGCCTTTGCAGGTCTTGAACCCAGGACCCTGTACACTACAGTCACAGTAGTTAACTACTAAGCCATCACAGCAGTAGAAAAGATTGAGGTATCACCAAACAGATCCTCACTACAGGAAATTCAAACTGAACATGTGAAAGGAATTTATATACAGTTTTATGTTATATAACCTACTACATAACATAAATATGTGAGCTAGAGTACTGCATTAAGCCCATATGTGAGGTGTCATTGTAATAAAGTGTTGAAATCCCCTAATAAACACAAGGACCCCATACAGTGTGTGTGTACACATGAAGCATGGATACCAAACACATATATAACATATAATGAATAATAAATCAATGTCAAAAAGGAAATATAATGTAAATTAAAAATTAAGCAATGCTAAGCATTGAACAGCTCAGCTTAGTAGGTATAGGCAATGTGTAAGCCAGCTAAAACAGTTTGCCCATTGGTATACCCCTTTAAACAATGTCAGCCTTAGGTAAGCAAGTTTGCCCATAGCTTAGCATTTTAAAAACCATCCAATCATGTCAATGTGCGGGAATCCAGCCCTATTTAAACTCAGCAGGTGGGAATACATCTCATAACTTGTTGCAGCTTCCTCCTGTAGGCACTATGTCTGGTATGGGAGAGGGTGTGCACTTTTGGGCACAGCGCTGAGAAATCCAGGAGTTCAGAGTCATGGCAGGACTCCTTGTGAAAGACCATGACCAGAGACTGCTGCAGGGCCAGTACCAGAGTTCCCAATACAAAGTGGAAGCCTGAGACCATCTTGCCCCTGACCTCACTAGGGCCACTGGCATACCCCAAACTGGTGAGTGGGTCAGGCATCACTATGCTGACCTGAAGCAGAGAAAAGGGGATCTCTTGGATCAGTAGAGCCAAGAGGCTAGGAGGACAGGGGATGTCCCAGCCGAGTGTAAGTATCAGTCCACTACCTATTTAATAATTGACAGCTCATGTATATTATGGATAGGTATGGCTAAATATTCCACTTATGTCTTTCACAGTGACAGATGAGCGGGCTGCGAACCAGGAAGTCCATGCCTGTAGACTGCAGCGGTTTCAACGCAAGGCAGGTTAGTAATACTCTTGCATGTACTATCATAGGAAAAAAATCTAAAAGTAGTAGTAAGTGAATTGCCAGTATAAAACTGTATTGTTTAAGACATGTACTCCATACACCAGAGAATATGGCAGGAAGAGTCTCATATAGGTTGTATGTAAACAAAAGCATATTAGCCTGACAATAAAGGTATAACTGCTGTACTGCATGTGTTTACTCTGGTATCATATGGTAATGTAGAGCTGCAATCTCTTAATAGTACTGTTGTATCAAACATTGTTACCTACACTATGCTACATAAATAAAATGTATAGGAATGTCTGTATATGACTGTTGTAATCCTAAGAGGTCATATAATACAACTGAGAGAGAGTCTTAGACAGAAAACAGTGAAAAGACAGACAACAAAGTCCAAATAGTACACCCAACTGAGACGTGAGCTGTTGTGTTTTTAGCACACACAGCCATGGTTCGAATTATGGGAGTGGTAGTAGGCTGTATGCAGAATCATAAACCACAACTGTACAGATATGTCCAGGATGTCCAGTAAATCGGCCCATATTTGCTGCCTGTCACCCTGCCCCCCTGGCAAATCAGTGGGATGATCCCAGATCTTTAGGCAGCAAACAAGAAATACAACTGAAATACAACAACAAATATAAAGAAAATATAAGAACAAACCTGTCACTCTAGCAACTCCCCAAAATGTTATGAGAGTAATAAGCCAAGTATGTCCCATCTACACCCCCATGTTGTCAAGCTGTGACCAGAGTGTGTACAGTAACAGAGTGAGACATATGTGCATAATATTAATGTGGGATCTGGTAATTTGTGTGGCAAAATTAAGGTAGTGCTAACAAACATTGCTCCCACATATCTGCCAGATACAAATACTGTGCCTAGAAATAAAAGATTGATATCCTGTACTGGTACTGTTTATTCTGGTATTGTATGGCATAGTTAGTGTTACAGTTGCTCTGAATAATACGATATTACTCATCACTGTCACCCACACTGTGCTATATAATAAAACTGTCAAGGAAATCCTGTATAAGAGTGTTGTAATTACAAGGTCAGAATGTAAAACCACAGGGGAATTATAGAGAGAAATCAGACAAGAGATACACAGCAATATCTATATAGCACACTCAAATGTGATGGACAGTGTTTTATTTTTAACAGACACAGCCATTGTTTGAATCCTGGGAGTGGTAGTAAGTTGTATGCAGAATCATACCCCACCAGTGTACAGAATTGTCCAGAATGTCCAGTTAATTGGCCCATATCTGCCAGCTGTTACCTTGTCCCCCAGCCATATCTGTGTGCTAATCTCTGACATGCAGGCAGCATTTCATGTCATATAACTGACTGTCAGACCTGTACATATTTGGAAAATGTCAATAAAAACAAACCTGTCATTGTACGATTCACAAAAGGTTTAAGAAAGCAATAGTTGAAATATGTCCTGGTTCACCTGCATATGGTCAAGACATGCCCAGAGGGTGTGCAATAAGAGATGGACAGGTATGTGCATAACATCAACCTGGAATCTAGGAATATGTGTAGGAACAGTTAGGTAGTGTTAACAAACAATACCTCCACAGGTATACCAGGTAAGAGGTGTATAATGCAGGTAAAACTCAGTTCATGCATATAGTTGTCTACATCCATACCACTGTCCAAACTAAGGTGATAGGGTAGTGCACTAATACCTGTAAGGTACAGATCACAGCATTGACTAGGAAAGTAATGAAAACTACACAAATATACTAGTTGTTAATTGACATCTTTCTCTCCCCACCACAATATCTGCAACAATAAACTAAATACACAACTCAATTGGTATGTGCTGCATTAAATCTACTGTTGGGGCATATGTCCTATTGTTTGATAATTATTTAAATTTGTTTCTATGCAAGTGCCATGTTGAAATACTCTCACATTGGTGACATGCTGCAATCAATTTACCCGCATGCTGTAGTAATGGCCACTGTGGTTTCCATATATGCATGTGCTCTGTTTACTATGCAACTGTTACATATCTGGTGTTTGGGTTAATGGGAATATCTATGCCTGCTGTTATACCGAATCCTGGAATGTGTTGACTATTACTTACCCACATATGTTGTAAAATTGAAACACCATAGCACGTTTGGGAAGGCCGATCCTGGCAAACCCACCTGTCACCACCTCAGCTGGCCATGGCACAGGGCACCAGCACATCTGAGGTCCACCCCGGGACCTCCTCATCCATTGGTCCTGCACCACCTTCTGGTGGAACCACCTCAAGGGATGGGGCTCACCCACCCAGGAGCGGGCAAGGACAGGACACTATCACCCTTCGCCAGGTCCGGGATGTGGTGCATAACAAGCTCCACAGGGAGTTTGGAGATCTGCTATGCCAACTTGAGGGCCACGTGTCACAACTAGAGGGTTGGCCTGGCCCTCCTTCTCAGCCCCCAGCACAGCCACCTACGGGGCTGTGAAGGTGCAGTGGTGACTGCCCATGGGTGGTGACCTCAGTCCCACTATTTCCACTAGGGAGCTCATGGGCTTTTGAATTCCAAACACCCCTACCCATCAAGGTGTTTACCCCCCACATGTGACATATACCACCCCTGTATGCGTCTTGTCTGTCTTGTTTGTTTACCTACCCAACCTACCTTCCTAAATATACCTATTATCCTCCTCAACATCCCACTTTCACCTGAAAAAAAACGGCAATCTATTCCCCCAAAATATCTTGCCCCATACATAGCTGTCCATTTCACACATGTCCACTGGACACATGTAATCTGGTCTAAGTGGCTTCACAACATATTATTGTTGTTGTTCTCACCCCTCTCTTAGGGGTTTGAGTGTCCAAATCTATCTCCAAATTCAGTGTATATGCACAGTTGTTGCTGTAGAAGAAATGGGCAGTTTTGGACCTTCCCTACACCCGTCCAGCACATCCCTAGCTATTTTGCCTACTGTTTTTCTCTCTTTGTGCCCCTTTTTCACCACTTTCCTATCGACCCTTTTTCTTTCTTTTAAAGAAATTAGTGTAGGACTAAGCACTTTTAAGCAGCAGTAAGTGGGTTTATGCTTGTTTGTGTGGGGGATAAGCAATGCCTACACAGGTTAAGCAATTGAGAAGCTAAATCAGTATAACAAACTGTAACCGGAAGTTAGCAGTGTTTACCACTTCGAAACCCATGTGAAACTCACTTACAACTGCTTAAAAGTGCCTTAATCACTCTGTATTCCACGGCCCTTGTTCTGCCCAGCAACAAAACAAACAGTCTCTACAACACTCAAACCCAGGACCTTGCACACCATAGCTAAACTGATTTGCACTAAGCCATGTCAAATACACATAACCCTGATGTTTTCACAAACATAACATCCAACACAGTCATTCAACAGTACAGAAAATGTATATAAACATGTAGATGTATGTGTGTGTGTGTGTGTGTGTGTGTGTGTGTGTGTGTGTGTGTGTGTGTGTGTGTGTGTGTATATATATATATATATATATATATATATATATATAGATATATATATATATATATATATATATATATATATATATTCATATCTCAATATATGTATATATATATATATATATATATATATATATATATATAGATGTATGCATATGTGTATATATATATATATATATATATATATATGTGTATATATAAAATATATATATATATATATATATATATATATGTGTATATATAAAATATATATATAATATATATATATATATATATATGGATCTACCTGACTACATCGAAACGTCATAACACCGACAAAGCGCCAGAAGATCGACAAGTCAGAAGACCGACGGAGGAAAACACCGACGCTGAGAACACTGAGATGGGGAAAGGATGTGTAAGTATGCGGTAGTGACGGCCGTTAGGGTGTGAGTAAGGTAAGTGTGCGATGTTGACGGTCTGTAGGGATAGGGGTGGGATAAGTGAGTTAGGATTAGGGCGCGGGTTAGGTAAGGGTGCGAGTAAGGTAAGTGTGCTATGTTGATGGTCTGTAGGGATAGGGGTGGGATAAGTGAGTTAGGGTTAGGGCACGGGTTAGGTAAGTGTGCAGTAGTGATATTTTTTGGGTTAGAGGCGGGTTAAGTGAGTTAGGGTTAGGGCGCGGGTTAGGTGAGTATGCGATAGTGACGGACCTTAGGGTTAGGGTTTCGGTTAGGGTTGTAGATAGTTGTGTATGTAAGGGTTAGTGTTGGTTTGTAAGGATTTTGGTGTGCTTGTGTTGTGTGTGTGGGTTTTGGACAGGGGATTTGTTTTGTTTGTTGTTATGATGTGTCGAGTGTATGTGGTGTCGTGTTTGTGAACTGTCGATTATGTGGTGTCGGTGAAGTCGTTGTCGGTGTTATGAAGTGTCGATGTTGTCAGGTAGATCCATATACATACATATATATGTATATATCGACATATATATGTAAGCATTTATATACATCTATATATGTATATACAGATATATATCTATAGATATAAAAGAAACATAACAAATACATATATGGCTACACGCACTGTTAATGGTGGTGAGGGGTTCAACGCTAAATACGTCTTCTACTTACTGATATCACCCCCCCCCCACAGCCAAACAGATCTGCCCTGCAATACAGTACCAACTGTTGCAAGTCCTATAACCAGGACCTGACACAACACGTTAATAGTAATCCATCCCACCTGTATGATGTCAGGCGAGTATCAATAAAATATCATGCAGTACAGTCTGGCTACCTTAGGGAATGTACATTGTGGAAGCAATAAACATTACTAAGATACTTATGCATGCACACATATATGCAGATGCATATATACATATATATATATATATATATATATATATGGTTCCACTTCATATCATTGAATTATCATTTCATCGAATTGCAAATCATCTAGACCAAATCGATGAAAACTCAAATCGTCGAAAACTCATAACATCGAATCTCAAATCATTGAAAACTATAAAGCAGCTAGAAATAACATCCCAGACACTGTTTACTACATTTATGCAGGAGGGCAAGCCCCCCTGCACCCCCCCCCCCGTAAATTAAATATACCAACTCCATGGTCGCACTACAGTGGGGTAGGAAATTACCTTTCCCCCCACTGTAGTGTGACCTTGGAGTTAGTATATTTAATGTGTGGGGGGCAGAGCATAAACGTAGTAAAAACTCTGTGGGATGTTATTTCTAGCTGTTTTATAGTTTTCAGTGATTTGAGATTCGATGTTATGAGTATTCGATGATTTGGTCTCGATGAGATGCAATTCGATGAAATGATAATTTGATGATATGAAGTGGAACCTTTAATATATATATATATATATATATATATATATATATATATATATATATGTAACTACACATACACACACAGAGATATGTATAGGAAGATACATATTTAGAGGGTGCACACCATACTGAACAGACAGTATTCCTACAGTTGCCACCTTACCAAATGAACAGTGTATGAGTCACCCATACAAAAGACTATTGTTGCCTGAAACATATACCCACAGAGAGGTCAAAGGATATAACACCACACACATGTTTGCATACATGAGGAAGTTTTATTTGCGTACTATTACAGTTGTATATGCCATGTCATATAGCTGTTTAGACTTTGAAATACATACAAACAGATTAATATGACTTTCAAACAGATCATTTAATACAGTAATCGAAAAGCATAACATATGTTGCTGTCCAGGAAAGTAGTACAACAGTAAAAACAGACTTGGCCACAGGATAACAATAAATCAACAGTAAGTAATGCAGATGTGTAGTCTAGCAGCCTCTAACTACACTTTGTATGCAATCCCTAGGGGGAAAAGACTTCAGTTGACACAATGGGATGTATCTGTCACATAACAAGGCATATCTGAAACTATCACAATCACACTGACAAACAGAACAGTCTGTATGGCAGGAAGCAGTAGGCCAGCATTTTCCCAATGTGAAATGTATGGTAATGTGCATCCATATATCTTAAGGCAGCTTACTTTTGATATCCCTCACATGTTGTAACAGCCTAGGTTATCTATGGTGCATCCCCCCCATAGACTGATGTACAGGGGCATATGCCACTGTTACATACACTGACCTCTGGACTGCAGAAGGGCACACATGTATTGTGCAGATGAAGCCCACATATATATGGACCCAACCCCACAATATATGTGGGGCCATAACAGCACTGGAATGATAGCAGGAATGGCAGCATGACATTATCACAGGTCACTACATAACAATCCCTGACTGCATGTCATATTGACAAAGCCTGGTATATAGGTGGAGGACAGAGGCTGGAATACAGGCCCATATGTGAAATAGTGTTGTCATACACTAAGCAAGTTGCTGGTGTTACAGGATAGTCTGCAACATACCCTTTGTTAGGAATATGAAGTCAGAAACACAAATGGATGTAGCCATGTACTGATAGTACTTAACACACACACACTGCCAGTGATATATGTGACACAAGACCTGTGTGGTGGACAGACAAAACATAACAATTACACCTCTAGGCCATCAAGTGGAAAGGCCCACAGTTGAGAGTTATGCAGACAGACTGCATTCCATGTTAAACTAGTATGTACACACTGACCTTGTAACACTGGTGTTATACAATGCATACAACAACACTACTCACATTCTGTCTGTAGTTCTGGAACCTCATACAAATATGTAGCTGGCCTGAGTCTGCAAGTTCTCTGGTAAGAGGTATTGCTACCTGCTGTCTGTAACACTGTTGCCCACACACAGGAAGGATGTCCAACATACAGGAAAGGTAAAGGGACCGTGCCAGAATGATGTAGGGATTTATAGTAGTAGGCTGCCATGTCAGTGGTAATTAGAAGTACTACACAGCATTCTACATGCAGGTAGCAAGTGGAGAAGATTGATTGTTGCAGAGCCCATCACCTAATCATGTGCATCACCTACAAAAGCTATGCTTCAATCTATTCAAAGCAGCTCAATCCATTAACTTGACAGAGAGAGAGAGAAAGAGAGAATGAAAGTGAAAGAAAGTGAAAGTGAAAGTGAAACAATCAAACAAACTAAGAAAGAAAGCAGGCTAAAGGACAAGCCAAATGAGGAAAAAAAAATCATTGCAAGGACAATATCCGGAACAGACCTCATTCCCACAATAGGTATGTGATGTATATATGCATGTAATTGACTGTAGTGCTTGGTCCATAATAATAGGATAGATGATGTGGAATGATTTATATGTGCCATCAGGTGTTATTGTAATGATGTTAAGCTGAACAACTGCTATGGACAATAAGGTCTGTCCCTGTGGGTAGTGGGCCATACCCATCAACTGTGCAGAGCAGCACTGACTGACAAGATGTAAGCCATCATAATGTGTGTTGTGTAATGGGAAGTATTTATATTACTGTGGCCAATAGCTGGTGGTGGAAGTAATGCCATAATGATGGACATGTGGGTTCAAGAGCCCACTACTTGCAGGACACTTAAGTTAACATGCAATGTAGCATGCTGAAATGACATAGGTGTGCAATAGGGTTACCTGCAATCTGGCTCTATATATACCCCCCTAATGTTAAGCTGTGTCCATATGCGGCACCTGTCTGTGTTGTAGCAAGGCAGAACAGTGCAGCTGTGCAGGAAGGAGAGTTCGATATTGTGGACCTGATGTCTGAATGTACCCCATATATATATATATATATATATATATATATATATATATATATATATATATATATATATATATATATATATATCGGTATGTATATGTGTCTATATATATATATATATATATATATATATATATATATATATATATATATGTGTATGTATGTCTACAGATATACAGACACCTATATGTATACATATATATAAACACATATATACAACATAAAATATATCTATACACACACATGCACACACACACACACACACACACACACACACACACACACACACACACATGCACACACGCACACACACATTTTTATATATATATGTGTGTGTGTATGTCTACATATATACAAACACACACAGACACACACCCATATACATATGTATATAAATACATGCCCCCTATATTTCCATCACAGTGCTGCATGCTATGTGTGAGGGAACATCACACATAGCAATATACACAGATATATACAGCTGTATGTGTGTGCAACATGGACGGTTATGTCACACGTGAACCCCTTGTTCGGACCACATTGCCCTTGTCTGTGAAATTGAGAATGGCAATTTGGGGAAGGATAGCAGGTATATTTGTGGAGGTGGGTTGGGTTGGTAGATATAGAGGACAGCCTACAGGGGTGGTATATGACGCATGTGGTGGGTAAACACCCTGGATGGTGGGTGTGGTCTGCGATGTGGAAGCCCCATGAGCCCCCATATGTAAACACTGGGAACAAGGCCCCCACCCATTGCTAGTCACAACAGCAGCATCACATCCCTGAAGGTTCCTGGTCTGGAGGCTGAGTAGGAGGAGCATGTGGACCCTGTGATTGCGTACTGAAGGCCTCAAGGTGCTGTAGCATTTTCCCACAAGTCTATGTGAAGCCCCCTATGCAACAGACCCTGGACCTGACCTCAGGTGACAAGATCATTTCTTTGTGTGAACCCAGGGGGACACACCATCCCCTGAGGTGGTTCCACCTAAAGGTAGTGCTGGACCAGTAGATGAGGAGGCCCCAGGGTGGGTCACACATGTGATGTGGCCAGGTAACATGGCCAGATGAGGTGGTAGAAGTAGTTCTGCTGGCAAATGTTCCCTAAACATGCTATTGTGTCACTGTTATAGAACATATGTGGGTAGTAATAGTCCACACAATCCCGGGAAATGTCCAACAACATGCATAGATATCCCCAATAACACATAACGACTGATGTGCAGCAATCACATAGTAAACAGACCACATGCATATATGGAACCATAGTGGCCCTTACAATGGCATGCAGGTGAAATAGTCTGTAACAGGCCGGCAATGATAGTGTCCCCACAGGGAACATGGCTACAAACACATAGCAGAAAGTGTCGTACAAAACAATATATGCCCTAATGGTAGGTAAGCTGTAGCTATACCTGTTGAGTTGTGTGAACAGTTTGTTGTCACAGATACGGTGGGGGGAGACAAAGATATGTATTAAGAACTATGGCAACCTTGCTGTATGAGTTGCTCAGACCTGTTTCCATCGTTATGTCTTTCAGGCAAGATGTCCCACGGCCGGTTACCGGTGTATTCAGCGGATGAAAATGAGGTCATTGTTAACCACATGGTGCACTACCAGGTACTTTTCTGCAGGACAGCCCATGAGCAGCAGGAGCAGACCTCCCTGTGGAACAATCTAGTGCATAGGTTCAATGATGTCGGCCTGCATAACCACAGTTATGAGCAGTTCCAGCATCATTGTAGTGACCTGCGTCGCAATGCCTGTCGGAGTGCTGCTGCAGTCTGGGGGGATCACCTCGCAATGGGGGGGTCATGCCATCCACCCCCCCGACACATGTTGAGGAGCTCCTCACCAGCCTCGTGGCACCTGCCCGCCCACACATGCAACAACTGGCAGAGGCCATAGTTGTGGAGGGTACTACCCACACACCGGCTGAACAGCATGCAGGTAAGGCCACAGGGCACATCAGTAGTCCACTGTTGCATATGCATCCACATCTGTACAGGTAGATCATGCATATGTGAGATGTCATATATATATAGTCTGTTGCTGTGTAGTAGTAATAAACAGATGTGCATAAGCTGTAGTGTTGTGGACTTGTACTGTTGATGTACTGTATTGCTGCATCTACCCTGTAGCAATGCCACAGCTGTGGCTACTGACATCACATCTCTCACACATTTATGTAGGTCCCTCTGGTATACCACCAAGGCAGCAGTCTGCAGCTGCTGAGTATGGTTTATGTTCATGCTTGCCATTACAATGGTCATGTAATGGCTATGGTGTATTCCATGGACACATCTAACACACTCACCCATGATGCATGCCGTACATGTTCACATATTGTTGCTGTTAACTGCACTGCATCACAGTGGTGACCATGATGGGGTATCTGAAGGGTATGCCAAACACCTACAAGATAACTAACATCCTGTCATTACAAAATGTGTCCACAGGGATGAACATAATGGTGGGATACATGGCATGCAGTAGGGATATGTGTAAAACACCACCCTTATACAGTGCTACAACAGTGTATATACCAGTATTACAATGGCAACTGTTACAGATCTACACTACGGAATATCATAATAGTGTGGTCCACATCCCTTAACACCTGCAATGTGGTCGCATCATAAGCACTGAGTGTGTAATACAGAATCCTAGATTAGGACACCAAATATGGGGAATACATACCTTCACAAACACTGGAAGGATTTGTGTGCATTCATTCCAGATAAAATATAGTGGAGGCAGCTGTTGAGGTACTGGCTGCATGCATTTGTCATGGAAATGCACTTTTCAGCAAGTACATGTCCCCAATGTCACATCACATATTGGTCTGCTGTCCAGGACATTGGGCCATCAAATGTGCACACTTACCTACAACAGAAGCAGGCATGGCTTGCACACATCTTACATGACATGGTGTGGGCCCCATTCCCAACAGGTAGCACCCATGTGCTACACATGTAGCCATACTTCACCATTGCATATGCCATGGCAAACAGTGCAGACAGTCATGTATGTGGCAAGGATGTATAGTACTGGAATGATGAAGGAAATAAGCAGATGGCCATCCAAGACAAATGTTGTCACATGTAGCAGACTGGTCATGTGGGCTGCCCAGTAACATGCCACAACACTGAGGGGGTAGAAGGAATGTCCAGCAAGTACTGGCTGTATGGTACCCATGTCAGCAATCGCCTGGCCTCTGCAAATGTGTGACCTATTGGTTAGGTAATCAGATGTGACAGTTGTATCACAGGAAACATCAGCCAGGCCTCTCTACAGGTAGTGTATGCATAAAAGAAGAGATTCCCAACATTCATGCATTGCAATGTGTACTGGTGTACCATGTCCATGTTGGAAACCAACAGACAGTATCATGTAAGATACAGGTGCTACACAACCAATGGGTCACCCCACCTCAGGCCCACCATCCCCATCTGTACTGGGGTCTATATTACATTATAGAATACTCATGTATCAAAAATGTAATAGTCAACCTGTAAATGCTGAAAACGTCAAAGGCTGAACAAGTAAAAAAAAAAAAAAAAAAACACCCAAGCTAACCATTTAAATGCTGTAAGCAGGGGTGACAAGCCCTCCTGGACCCACCACATGGGAGCTGCACACCCCCCTATTTAAATATACCAACTCTGGGATCACCACACAGTGCAGACAATGGAAAATTTCCATTTCTGCACTGTACAGAGATCTCTGTTGAAATGTTCGACGTTTGACATTTTAAACATTTACGGGTTGACTATTATGTTTTCGAATGCATGAGTATATGATATCATAATATAGACCCTCTGTACTGTGCCGGTTTCAGTGTACATCTGTATGTTTGCCAGTCATTAGCTGGGACTAGACTGTTACATGTGGTGTTCAGTGTTTGGAACACTGCAAACTGACATATACATGTAGCCATAGTTGTCAAGCATCTGCAAAAAGGCTGAAAGTGGGGAGGGGGTATCATCATGACACATGAGTGCACTGCAGCAGGGATCCTAAGGATGCTACAAGTGGCTGTAGCTGCAAACAGTCAGGTTCAGGAACTGTGGCAGATGTAACCCTGACTCCAAAGCAATAGTGACAGCAGTGTGTGAACTCCAAGGGATATGCACATGACTAGACCTTGCAATCATGCAGAGTTGGGGGACATGTGTTGGGCAGACTGACCATATACTGGCAAATCCTGATGGTCCATGGTAGTATACCCCTGCCAGGAATAGTGACTGCTGTAGTACAAATAACAATAGGTGCAACAGACTGTCATGATAAGGGCAAGCACACATATGCACCCATGAAGTGTATGCATCATGGTCAGCATCTGCACACCTAATGCATTTTTTAGACACTGCATGTAAATGTACAGGACATATGTCGCATATCAGGCTCATGTAATGTTAACATATACAGTGATGTGGTCCCATGGCATATCAAGGAAGAGTGCATCGTATCAATAAGGGTGTGTGCACTCCCCATAGCCACGGTAAGGTTTGACAGTCGTCAGTGTAATCTTATTGGCCATACATGCACCGCTGATGTTGAGATCTGTAAATCAGACATCAGGCATTCACAAATGATGTCTGTCCACATATCATGTCAGGTATATATCAGACAAACACATAAGGGCTTTGAGCATTAGAGCAGACATAATTGACACAGTAATACACATTCAGCAATGGTTTGTACACCTGTGAGGTATGGAGAATGGTACACGGCAAGGTGCAGAACAGGTGCACAGCAATACTGTGTACATGGGTACAGTGTTTTGCAGGGGAAGGGGCATCACCTAGTAACACAGACCATGCATCACACACATGTATACTGTTGATAGCATGGATTGACTATAGCTGCACTACATGCTGTTGAGCACCATATGTTATGCATGTTGACAGATGGGTAATGGGAGGACTGTGTGTACTATGTTTGTGCAACCTCACCTGTAGGTGTGTGTGTGTGTGTGTGTGTGTGTGTGTGTGTGTGTGTGTGTGTGTGTGTGTGTGTGTGTGTGTGTGTGTGTGTTTGTGTGTGTGTGTGTGTGAGTGTGGGGTTATCTTTTCTGTAAGTGTAATCTGGTGGAGTGGAGAAGGGTTGATGCATGTAAGATGTGTGTGTGTGTGTGTGCATGTGTGTGTGTTTGTGTGGGTGTCCATGTATGCACATGTGTGGTTGTGGGGTTGGTCATACGTCAGTACTTCTCTTTGGAATCATGCAGTACATGGACATGGACAGACACATGAGACACCAGTAATACTTGTCTGATATGTAATCACAGGACAGCTTATAGTATAATAAGGTGTGTAGCATGGAACAGGCATTGGGAGGGAAACTAGACGCAAGGTATACCCTTAAAAATTGCAATCATCAGAAAGGTGAATGACTACCCATGTGTGCAGCTCTACAGGTGCATTAGGGAATTATTAGACAACACTAGGGAGTGTATCCATATATTACTATTGTCCACATGATAAGTTGATTGAGCAGCAGATCTGGCATGTACTGAGCAATAGTTATGTATGACACTCCATTGCCTGATATTATGGAGTGAACGTAGTAGCCCCTAACATATGGGGGCCATGCTCATAACGTCCGGACATACCCAGGCTGAACACTGGATGACAGCAGTGAGGCCTTGTAAAACCTACTCCAGTCAAGTCAAGGAGGTAATGGAATAACACGTCTTGTGTTGTGATCACTTGTCTAGGCATTTAAAGGAATGATATATTAATGAGTGGTATTAATGAATGCATGTTACCAAGTGTGATGCAGGATGGGGAACTTCTGGGAATAAATGTGGGACTGTCTGTAAACTGAGGGACAGGTAGGTATTATGGTGGAATTTCAGGGAGTGTGTGTGTGTGTGTGTGTGTGTGTGTGTGTGTGTGTGTGTGTGTGTCTGTTTGTACTGTTATGCAATGCTGTACAGGTCTTAAAGTGCATTTCTTGTTTTCCCCCACAGGTGACAAGGTGGGTCAGGGTCCCTCCTGCATGGAATCTGATGTTGGTGTCCATACAGACAATGGAGATGATGAAAGGACTGTTGAGGCACAGGTGGGGTTGTCAGAGGCTGAAACTGCACCATCGTTTGACATCCCCCTGATAGCCATCCCAACACCGCACACAGTCATAGTGCCTATAGATACCCCATCACCAGTGGCCATAGCAGAGGGACAGTTGGCAGTTGGAGGCAGTGCACAGGAGAGTGTGGTATCTATGCCTGCTATGTCTGGACACAGCAGGCACAGCCAGATGTCCGGCAGGGCACCACATAGGCAGATTTACTGGGGTGCTCATGGGAGGGCTGCTAGTCATCATGCCCCTGGCAGAAGTGCCATGACTGGTACCACCAGGCGCATGTTTCAGAATGTTATGGGGGCTCAGGCACGTATGGAACTGTACCCCAGACAGGGCTTGAGGCTGCAGAAGGCTGCTCTCTCATCTGTAAGTGACAGCTTCCATGAACTTGCAGGTGCCCTCCGTGATTATATCAAGGTCATGGATAGACGGTTGGGTGAGATGGTGGGCCTCATAGACCATAAATTGTCTGTGCTTGAACATGTGGTGGGAGTGGGGTGATGGTCACGTGGATGTAGGCCAGCAACACCAACAGCTGGTGGTCAACGTGGATATGCTCGAACATCAAGGTGTTCCCATAGTGGCAGTGCCAGCCCCAGCACCGCAGGGGGGTGCTGTCTACACCACAGCGGGCCATGTGCATGTGGCCCTGAACAGTCCCAGGAGGGACCTGGTTCCAGCGGACATCTGTCATCATCAGGGGAGAGTACCACATTGAGGCCTGTACCTGGATGTGCCCATGGAAACCCTGGCAGGCACAGTCTGTGTGTCCATTGATGGAGGCAGTGACCTGCACAGCCTGCCAGGTATGGTCTGCAGCTGTCCAAGAAGCACCTGTATAGGGCAGCCACATGGCAGAACTGTATGCATGCATACCCACACACTATACAAACACATCTAGGGCAACCCCATACCTACACACACTACATCACCACACCCATATCAGCTAATTACACCCCTCGTCCACACACATGGTGTCAAACGTATGGCCCAACCTCTGTCTCTGGCAAATCAACAACACACCCTGTGCATATGATACCTGTGCCACATCCCTGTCATCCATAACATCAATGCAGGGACAGGCTAATATGGTTCTGATGCACACGATGACTGTACTACAGTGTACCAATGTACTGCTGTGTAGCATGTTGTCAACAGTAATGTTTAATGCTTACATGTCAGGTAGTGTAGCTGTCCAGCCATGATGCATTATAGCTGTTAGTAGCACTGAGTGATTGTGGTTTCCATAATGTTATCCATTTGTGTTGTAGATGTACATCTGTCAGCAGGAGGATGGTCTGCAGTTATATTCCACAAGGGGTATGGCACTGTGGTGACACCATGGCTGTGACATATCCTGGGTACAGTTGAACACGTCACAGGTCTGTATAACAGTTACTGCCTGTGCCACATGGACAAGTGACCCACTGGGACATATATAATCAGCAACCTGATGTGGATCCATCCACATACACGCACACTCTTACTTGGCAACAAAGGGACTAGACCCCTACCTAGGCATGTAGTGCTACTGATGTGTGTGGCTTTCATTGTACACACCACACAGCATTTAGGACGAGGTGTGTTCCAGGTTACATGTTACACGCAGAACATCCACAGACATACATGTACAGTATGGTAATGGGGGATGTAATGGTTGTATATGGACAATACATAGTGTGACATACCATCATATACACATTAACAGACACATAATGGCAGACACACATCTGAGAGACCTGGGCCTATTGGTGCTAACTAACTTGTCAGTGTGTCCAATGTGCTACAGGTAGGCTGCACACAACACATGCATAACTGGGCTGGATTGTGTTATCAGTTACCTGTATGATTGATGGTGACAATGGTCACCATGCAGTTGTACATGGGACATGTACCGGGGATACCATGGTGTAATGACAGTGTACACAGCACCCACACCCCACTGTGGATATTGTACACAGTAAGTCCAGAGTACCTACTGATTTTCTTATTGTTTCAGAAGATTAGCTGCCCCCCCCTCATTCTGTACTTCTAACTGCAATCTGTCTTTAGATGCTGTACTATTTGTATGCTCTGCTGTTTCTCTACTTCTACTAAATCTTTTCTCTTATAAATTCTTGTTTTCCTAATTTCCGCATAACTCCTTGGTAAAATTGGCTTATTTTATTTCGGTAAGACAGGTATGCAAAACAAGCGAGTCAGAGTAGCTACTGCCTTTTCTTATTGTTTCTGTAAACTTGCATATCTGTGAAATCAGGTCCAGCCCTTTTCATTATACTATTGCTATCCACCACTTTTCTGGTCTATTCTGATCCTTCCTCTCCCCACAAGAATAATTGCAGCCTAATCAGGGCCAGCCCTTTTCATTATAACCTATAAACTTACTGATAGTCTTCATTCATCTGTTGCCCGCTACGCTCCCCTCCCTTCCCCCAATTCCCTCTCACCCCCAGTGGTCCTACCTTTATTACAAACAGTAACCCCTCCCACCCTTCAACCTATAAAATCACCACACCTGTACTTCCTCCTACAACTTCTAACTACTATCCCTCCTACTCAGCTAATATGTACAAGCACACCATACCTATAGTCACTGCATGCACACTCCTTGCATACATCACATCTTACCAAACCTCCACCATTCCTGCACTCAACCACTACCACTGTACCACTACACACACCACCACTCATATCCCACCTCTACTCTACTACTCTCGCATCAGGTCAACAACCTTCCCAATACACCCTCTATATAGACTACAGACCACAGTACCTAAACTAAAAACAACCCCTCAACCTAACATAACCCTACCACCATACCTATTGCCAACAAATGCAATCAAAAAACTTCCCTTATAAGCAAGCAAATACAGAAATTGATAAAAGTAATAATCTCATCCATATCCAACCTAGCACTCAGTGGAGACATCCATCCTAATCCTGGTCCCTCTATCTCCAACCCCTCCCCTCATAATCAGACTACAAACCACATTTCCCAAATCAGAGCCAATAGAAAGCCAACCGACCTCCTTCTGATAAGCCTAAATATTAGAAGTATATGCAACAAGGTGCTTGAATTCCATGCCACCATAGACTTCTACTCTCCTGATGTAGTGATCCTTACAGAAACATGGCTAAAACCACACATTACTAATGAGCAGATCCTCCCTGCTGGTTACAATATACTAAGAGTAGACCAACTAAACAAAAAAGGAGGTGGTATAGCTATAATATTTAAGCAGCATCTAGACATCCAGATCTTAAAGTTAGCAGCTCCCCAAATAGGTAAGGAAGAAATAATATATGCCAACCTTAAAATAAACCAAAATAAAATCCTAAACATAATAGGTTGCTACTTCCCACCTGGCCACAACATCCCTCCACTTGAAAACCTCCTCAGCTGGACTACCCACCACCTACCCCAAGAAACTTTAATTCTAGGAGACTTCAACACTGGCTGGCAATCCTGCTGTAGCAACCACCCAACCCATCATGTAAATCTTCATGGCTTCACCCAACTAGTCCAGTCACCTACTAGGATAAATAACTCCAACAAACACACTACCCTTGATTGGATACTAGTCAATAAGAGCCCCCAGTCATATATAGCAGGCTGCTTATCTGACAGCCTCAGTGAATACTCCCCAACCTTCTTACTAAGAAAACACCTTTATAAAGCAAAACCCATCATCTACCATCAAATACTCAAAAAAACTAACTTCAACCCTCTCTCATTCAGCTCATCCCTAAAAGACTGTAACTGGCAATCTCTAAAATACCTCAAACTAGATGATGCAGTTGACTACTTTAATAAAACATTCCTAAGCATCCTTAATTACCATGCCCCCATAAGACATTCCTGAACTAGAGCCCGACAATCCCCATGGCTACAAAAACACACAAAGTCTGAAATGAAAAACGGGGATAAAGCATGGGGCAACTGGTACAAAACGAAAACCCCCTCTACTAGGCAAAAATTCCTAGAACTACGCAATAGAACCAAAAAGCTTATAAAATAGGACAAAATCCAATGCTACCAATCTGCCCTTACCTCCTCCCAACATAACCCCAAAAAATTCTGGTCCTCAATAAACTCCATCCTCCACCCAGGTAAAGAAAGCACACCGACTCCTAACTTAATTTACTCCTCCGAAAATATTGCTACCTCTTTCAACAATCACTTCACACAAACTGTACTATCACTAGCTAGACAACACAAGTTCCACCATAAACCCACACCATCAACTAGAACTAACAATCTCCCAACTAGCTTCTCTTTCTCTCCTGTTCCTACCTCCAAAATAAAACAACTACTAACTAAACTTAAAACCACCATAATAGCAGCAGACAACCTTCCAGGTGAATACATTCATCTTGCAGCTGACGCTCTAGCCTTCCCCGTATCACTCTTGATTAACAGATCTCTGTCAGAAAGTTATGTTCCTACACTATGGAAAGTCTCACACATAATTCCCCTACACAAAGGAGGCCCCTCCACAGATCTAACCAATTACAGGCCCATAGCTATTCTCTCGCCACTCTCCAAAATACTAGAGAGATGCATTCATTCTCAAGTCTCAGATCACATCCTCGCTAACAACCTCCTCTCCAACACACAACACGGTTTCTGACCTAACCATAGCACCACCACCGCCTAACTCTCTTTCTCTAACACTATTCTACAAAATGAAAATGCAGGTTATCTCTCCTCAGCTACCTTCCTAGACCTCTCTAAAGCTTTCGATACGGTCCCACACAAACAACTCATCTCTCTTCTCAATAACCTATCCTTCTCTCAACCAGTCATCAACTGGTTTCAGAGTTACCTATCTGACCGCCAACAAGCAGTTTTTTGACGGGTCTTTATTATATCGTCGAACGCTTAAAAAAGCGAACGCTGATTGATCGAACTTATTTTCGTGAAACTGCAAAATATTGAAGCAGCAGAAACTCTAATTTTTTCCTAGGGAAAGAATTCAGTTGTCCATTTCTGTTGCTTTGGTATTTTCAGTGTTATGGTGGAAAGTTACCGGTCAGATTCAGGTAAGTGTGCGATTGTGTGGATGCGAGTGTTAGGGTGATTTAGGTGAGTAAGGGTTAGGGCTCGGGTTAGGTGTGTGTGCGTTTGAGTGGACATGAGGGTTAGGGCGGTTTTAAGTGAGTTAGGGTTAGGGAGCGAGTGAGGTGAGTGTGCGATAGTGACGGACCTTAGGGTTAGAGTTTGGGTTAAGGTAAGCGGGTAGTTAGTGGTGTGCATTGTTTAGTGTAGGGTTAGGTATCAGATTTTAGGTGTATGTGTGTGGATTTCTGTTTGTTTGGTGTGCTTGTGTTGTGTGTATGTGTTCTGACTGTTCGAGATTGTAAGCTTTCGCTTAAATTAGGTCGATCAATCAGCGTTCACTTTTTTAAGCATTCAGTAATATAATATAGACTCTTGTTTGGCAGGACAACCTATCCCCCCAACTACCAGTCTCCATAGTAGTTCCCCAAGGGTCCATCCTGGGACCCCTACTCTTCTCTATTTTCACCAATAATCTAGCCTCAGCCACAATACATGGCACACTCATACAATATGCAGATGACTCAACCATCATCTGCACAGCCCACTCCCTACCAGAACTGCAAAAAGTCACACAGGAAACATTTTCTTCTATTGAAACTTGGTTATCCGATGCCCAACTAATACTCAACCCAAACAAAATAAAATGACTAATCTTCCAACCCACCAAACTTACCCTAGACAGCTCTCACTTTAACATCACAGCAAAAGATAACACCACCATCCATCCTATAGAACACACCAAATTACTAGGAGTAGAAATAGACAATAAGCTGAACTTTGACATTCACATTTCCATGATCATTAAAAAAGTGCACAAAAAACATGGAGCATTATATAGAAATCAGCAACTACTTACCAACGCAGCTAAAATTTCGGTACCAAATTCTCATCTTATCTCTACCCTACTCCATGCCTCTCCAATATTTACTAACCTTAGACAATGTGACCTAAATAAGCTCGAAACCTGCTACAACAAAATCACCAAATTCACCACAGGAGCTTCCTACCGTACTCACCACTGTCTCTCACTAGCAGAACTGGGTTGGCTAGAGCTCCCCCACCTCCTTCAATGGTACCAACTCACACTCACCCACAAACTAATAAACCAACCTCTAAAAGTCCCATCCTCCAGAATCTACTCCAACCCTACATAACCACGAGACCACTAAGATCCAGCCACAAAAACCTCCTACAGGTCACAAGAGCCATTAACTGTGCTGGAGAAGCATTATTCTCCTGCACTATTGCCAAACTCTGGAACTCCCTCCCATCCTCAATTACCTCTGTAACTTCTTGCACCCACTTTAAATCCTTACTAAAATCACACTTCAAAACTTGCCAGATATGCCCTTGCAACCCCCCCTCTAATACCATTCACTCTCCCCACCCACTACCTCTCCCAGCCCCCTATCAACAACCTACTCTTAGCAAGCTTAGCTACTCATGTTCCCAGCTACATACCACATAATACTAACTTCTTGTAGCAACAACTGCTTGCATCAAAAACAGTTTGTATCAATTGTTCACTGATGAATCTCAACTTCATTTTAACCATGTTTAGTATATGTCACCATATTTTAAAATTGTACTGTGCTCTACAGCTGTTTTACATCTGTTTTCTTCTTGTCTTGCGTCCTTAACTGGACTAATGTCTATATTTAAATGCTATGTTTTTTTAACTGTATAATGCAAATAATAATGTGGAGCTTTTCTCCCCAGGCCTCTGCTGAAAACGGACCTGTGTCCAGTCAGACTCTCCCGGTCAACAAATGTAAATAAATAAATAAATGTATCTGTTTGTGAAAATAGAGCTTTACAAGAATTAAAAAGTATGCGCTCTATCGAAATTAAGCAGGCTGATAAAGATGGAGGTATAGTTATACTTGATAAAGAACTATATTTGCAACAGATGAGACTTTTGTTGCAGGATACATGCACCTATCAATGCATTACTAAAATAATTGTGAATTGTGTTATGGAAAAGGTATCCTTTCTGATTTTTGATCTATTAATGACTAATTTGATTGATGAGCAACTTTCTTCAGCATTGATCATCCAGTTATACCTAGAATATATGACCTACTTAAGAGTCACAAAAATATTGAAACACCTCCCATGAGGCCAATTGTGTTAGGAGCAGGTTGGTGTACAGAACCCCTTTCTAGATATGTGGAAGACAGTTTACATTGTCATTTAGAAGGTTGTTGCACTATACTATGAGATACCAAAGTTTTCTAGAAAGATTCCATGATAGAGTTATCACTATAGAAGATGACTATAGTTTTGTTACTATGGATATAGAGTCATTATTCACATGTATACCCAATGTCTGGGGAATAGAGAAAGTTAGGGAATTTCTTACGCTAAATAGATGTTATGAAAATGAGCAGATACAACTTATTTGTAATCGCCTTGAGATTATTTTAGAAAATAACATCTTCATGTTTGAGAATGAGTTCTATCTTCAGAAGGTTGGCATGGCTATGGGCACTGCCTGTGCCAATAGCTACACCAACCTAGCTTTAGTGAGTTGGGAACAAAAGACATTACTTTCTGAGATTAACCCATTCCTGCATAATATTCTATGGTGCTTTCCTTTTGTAGATGATGTTTTTATGTTATGGAAAGGGAACGTGAATGAACTCACTGATTTCGTGAACTATTTACACACTCAAACACAGTTTTTAAGGTTTACATATCAGCACTTTAATAGTGACATTGATTTCCTGGATGTGAAAGTTAAGAAATCTGATTTGAACGAGATTAGTAGTAGCATCTATAGAAAATCCACCCGAAGGAATGCTTTACTACACAAAACTAGCATGTACCCTAGACACATTTCAAGAAATGTACTCAAAGACCAGGTCTATAGGGTTTTGCGGCTACACAATAGGGATGAAGAAGCAGAAGTAGCCCTGGACAATTTGAAATGTGACTTCGTAGAGAGAGGTTATTCTGAACAGGAGATTAACTCTACCATAGAACAAGCTTGGAAACAAAGAGGAAACAGATGTAAACCTTACTTGACAAGTGGGACACAGAAGGACCATGGTGATAGTCTTGCCTTAGATAATAAAGGATTTAGAGTTGTGTTCCAATACTCAAGTGACATTAATGAATACACTAGAATCATTAAGAGAAATTGGCATATTCTATATGAAGTACCAGGGCTTTTAGACAAAATTGGAAACACTCCGTCATTCTCCTTTAGAAATAATAAGTCCTTGAAGCAACATCTATGTAATAAAATGGACTTACATAGATCTACTCAATCAGTACGCATAGGCACCTTTCCATGCAGACGGTGTTCTGCATGTAAATATCTATATAGTAATAGGACATTTACTCATCCCATACGCAAATTTACAATCACAAGTTATAATTATGTTGATTGCAGAACTGAGAACATTGTTTATTTTTCCTTTTGCCAGAAATGCCACGTGTATTACGTGGGAAAGACCAATAGAATGTTCAAGGATAGGATCCTTGAGCATATCCGAGATATAAGCAATGGTAAGGAAACCAATGCTTTAGCTAACCATGTTAAACAGAACGACTTTACACACACCTTTAGGTTTTTTGCTACTCAAGTTGTTCATCCAAATATAAGAGGTGGTGATATAGAAAATTTAACGGAGAGTATTGAGCAGAAATGGATTCTCTCGTTAAATGCTGAGAGATACCCTGGACTCAATGGTATTTCTTCTCTGAAACCTTTTTTGAAGTCTCGTTGTCTGAAATGTTAACAGTTATAGTTGTCTTTTTTATATATATATAACCTCCTATATATAATTTATATGTAACTTATATGTGTTTATGTGCATATATACTCTATATATACCTGCTTTTTTATGTATGGTATATTGGGTATTTTTATTTGTATTTTTAACAGCTAGTGCCAAAGTTATTTATTTGCTTCATACATATGTATTATGTACACGTTTTATTTGGTTTCCATTAGCGTTTGTGATTGGGTTTAACAAACATGTGATTTTAATAGTCAGCTGACTATTAGCTACACTATAAATGTTGTTTTTTTCTTTATTTTGTGTCTGATGAAGCGACGGGTTCTGTCGTGAAAGCGCTCACCATTTTTGTATTCTTTACTTTTACAATAAATACTTGGTGTGTCAGCTTGGTGCATTTTTTTATTTGTCTAGCTCTTCTGGTATCTGCATCTGCCTTGCTTTAAGCCGTCTGTGTTTTTCAGTTCGTTTCTTGTTATGTTACCTTGAAGATTTAGTTTTGCCTCATTGCAGTTTGTGTCACTTACTTTTGAATTTGGCTCCTCGGTTTAGTGAATTGATTGTTCGGTTGATTAGCAGAGTTTTCAGCTCCCCGTAATGCTTTTCTTGTAGACACTTTCTAGGAAGTTATCTTTAATCTCCGACCTCTTTTCAGGTTTGAAAGTCAGTTACTTTCTGCACTGCGGTTACACAAACGGTTGCCATGGTTAGCAAACATGATAAGTCCTAGGTTAATTCTAAAGCATTCTTTCCCTTTTATTTTTACATTTAACATTTGGAGATAGTTTCCTGACTGACTGTGCTTGCAATAGCTATTTTTTGAGGTTCAGTTGTCGAGATGTCTGGAGTTGGCTTATTTATTATTGATGTAACTGGTATGCCTTCTTTTTATTATAAGTCGTGTAACTTTTAAACAGATAGCATTTGTCAGTTAAATGAAGCAATTTCAAATGAATGGGTTGGATTTGGGCATTTTGTGAAGCTATCATTTGTTTTCAAGAGATAGTTGTGTTTATAAACACTTTAAAATAGGAAATACAACATCTCCACTCCTTCAAAACACCAAAATGTCCAAGTATACAAAATAAGAACACAATTGCTGTGCGTTTGAAAAGTTTTTAATTCTGGTACCTCGGCCTTCGCCTTCTCCTGGAATACAATTTTCATGACAAACACCACCCATTTTTAAACAACATTTGATTAGATTATTGATGCACCATCCCCTAATTTCCCAATTAGGTTTCCTTCATTACTATGCACAATCAAATATCTAGCAGTAAGAAAAACTTCATGAAAGCATTATTTAAAAAAAACAATTTTATAAGACCTCACTCATTTTAGAATCATTTCAGCTTACTTATATAAAATGTATAAACATATTATAAATTTGTTGTAAACATATAATTATATAAGTTCATGCATAAATGCCTCAATGTAAACAATTCATGTATTTTATGACTATTTCACTAACCCAATGTAGCTACCATTACATGATGTATTATAATTTTTACATACAATCTTTACAAACATGAATTTCTTCAAATTCATCACTTCTAAGAGATATGTGGAATAGCCTTAAGCTTCCATATTCATTCCATTTGGAAATAGAGTTTTCAAATTGAAAATGAACCTCGATTCCATTAATAACAATTTCTCACGGAACATAGCCTCATTTCCAAATACATTGGGCCTGCCCAATACACTAAATACAAATCCCTCTGGAACCCCCCTATGCTCTTCACATTTATGTCTTCCTACCGGACTTTCCATTCTTTTGTGTCTTATGTCACCTAGATGTTCAAGAATCCTAAGTTTCACCTTCCTTGTTGTTTGTCCTACATACCATTTTGGTTTCTCACATCCACATCCTATAATATATACTACCCCTGTGGAGTTGCAGTCGTAGTATTCTGAGGCTCTGTACCTAACATCATTAATTTTGATACCATCCAAGTTTTTAACCCAACTACAAACCTTACAATTTCCACATCTAAATGTTCCCCTTCTGATACTCTTTCCAACTGTGCTATCCTTTCTAAAATTCAACATTTCCTTGAGATTGAAATATCTCCTATAAGAAAAAGTAACCCTCGACGGAAAAAGTTTTCCTATTTTTTCATCTTCACTGATGATAGGCCAGAATCTCCACACTGCTTCCCTTAGTATATTGGAAAAATGTGAGTATCTGGTGACAAAAAACATATTGTCACCAGGCCTACCCTTTCCAGTATCATTGTCATTCCCAACATTCCCAAAATTCCAGGACTTACCCCTAGTCCCAGACGATTTGCCAACTCCTAACTCACATTCTGCCTTCACCCTGGCTTCCCTGATATTTGCTTTGGAATATCCCCTCCCTATCAGTTTTCTTTCAACTTTATTAAATTCACTCGAAATCAAGTTTCTTTCAGAAGTGTGCCTACCTATCCGTTTAAATTCACCAAATGGTAAAGATCTTAACAAAGAATCACTGTGCATACTAGATGCATGGAGAAAATTCTCGGCTGCAGTCTTTTTGTGGTATGGTTTGTATTGTATTTTATTATCTGAACACAAATAGATTTCTACATCCAAGTATTGGATACTTTTGCCCCCTACAATATAAGTGAAATCTAAACCCCAAGGGTTTTCCTTAATCTCCAAAACGAATTTACCAAATTCTTCTGGAGTGCCCCTGCACAAAAATAACAAATCGTCGATGAATCTCACATAGTTAACTACCTTGCTTTTATAAAATTCAGAGGGATAAATGTAACAATTCTCAAAATGGGCCATAAACAAAATAGCATATGAGGGCGCAAAAGCTGCCCCCATTGCTGTGCCCTCCTTTTGCAAAAAATGCCTCCCTTCGAATTCAAAACAATTGTGCGTTAGGCAGAAGTCCAATAAACTTAGAATGAAAAATGTCTTTGGTCCATCCCCCAACATTTTTTCTACTGCTTTTAAGCCATGATGTCTATTGATGCTGGTGTATAAGGACTTGACGTCCACACTAGCCCAATAAAAATCGTCACCCCATACAGTGTTACTAACTTTAAAGCACACCTCGTCACTGTTTTTAACATGTGACTGTACCCTTTCCAAGTGACATTTCAATAAGGAATCCAGGAATATTCCTACATTTTGTAAATAGCCTCCCTTGCCTGAGACTATGGGGTGTCCTGGAGGATTCCTAATGTCTTTGTGTATTTTGGGAATGATGAAAAATCTAGCTACCCTAGGATTTTTTACGTGCAACTTTCTAACATCCACAGATGACAAAAAACCTAATCTCTCTCCCCTTTCCAGTAGTTCCAATAATAGTGTGTTATACTCTTTTAATGGATTTCGAGGTAATTCTAAATAAGTGCTGGTATCCATCAATAAATCCAGAGCCATGGAATTGTATTTATCCCTGGGAAGAACTACCCAGTTCCCACCCTTATCAGCTTGAGTGAATACATACTGGTTATTAACATCTTTTAAATCTAACAAAGCCTTCCATTCATTCCTGTTTAAATTGTATTTTTTCTTTTCCCCACAAAACTTTTTATGTTCTTCCTCTATAGTTTTTAATAATGTTTTCTCAAAGACATTAATAACCAAATTTCTTCTGGGTGGCATAAAATCACTTTTGTAAGGTACTTTGGGAACTGTTAGCCTACCATACCCCGTACTGAAGGCAATCTTCACACACTTCCTCCTGTGCATAAATATCCACCAAATCATTTTCATGCAGCATCATGTTTAATAAGGAATCCTCAAAACATTCTACATTTTCTAAACTATCTAGATTTTCAACATTGTTATCAGTCCCTTCCTCATTACTATCATGAAACAAACAAATTTGATTCGAGAAAAAATCTCTTAAGTGCAACTTCCTGCAAAACTGTCTAATTTCCAAAGATAAATCCGCCAAAGAGGGAAAACATACAGGTACAAACTTTCTGCCTTTAAACAAAACTTGCTTAGCATTCTCGGAAATGTGTAAATCCGAGATGTTTAAAATGTTATAATTCTCACCTTCGCAGATGTCCACATTGGCACATGTTCACCTTCGCAGATGTCCACATTGGCACATGTTTAAAAATGGGTGGTGTTTGTCATGAAAATTGTATTCCAGGAGAAGGCGAAGGCCGAGGTACCAGAATTAAAAACTTTTCAAACGCACAGCAATTGTGTTCTTATTTTATAAACACTTTAGTCTGTTCAAGGGAATTGACTTTTATTACGGGTGTTGTGCTACCAGTCCAGGATAACTATTACAGATTCTGCTAATTACCAAGGCAAATATAAAGACTTTTGTAGCTATGATAAAATGCTGCCTTACCTTGAGGGCTTGTATATATCTGGATGCACTCGCATTACAAGTTGCATATTTGAGTTATTTATTGTCATCTGGAGATTCACTGAACACTTTACTGAAAGCGTTTTTTGCCTCATGTTTAGTTTGTATTAGAAATTTTTGATCATTGTAGCTGAAGGAGAGTCTCGCTGGGTACCACATTTGAAAGCGGAATTTTTTTTTTATTAAGTAAGAGCAGAATGGTGCTAATGCTTGGCGATCTTGTTTGATGGGAAGGGGAAGGTCTTGAGTTATGCTTAATAACTCCATGTCAAGTTCTTTTTTTGTTTAGCTGCCATTAGGATTGTAGAGGTGTGTGCAGCATTAAGCAATTTTACATAGATTTGTCTTGGGATTGATTCATCTTGGGATTTCCTGATAGCTCTGTGTGCACGGTCTATGGTCATTTCTTTAACTATGTTCTTGTCTTCAACTATTGACTTGACGATTTCTTTCATTATGGCATTTAGTTGAGTTTGGTCAAAAGCTTCCGGTACTCCTCTTATAATAATATTATTCCTTCGGCTCCTTGCTTCAAGGTCTATTATAAGTCCTTTATAGCTTGTTGGTTAGCTTTTTCTTTGGATTTTAAGGCCATAATTTCTGCAATATTTTCTTCAGTTTTAATTTCGTTTACAGCAAGTCTAGATGCAATCTGTTCAATATTTGTGCTACCCATGCTGAGTTTTTCAGAGAACTTGGATATCATTTTGTAAAGGTTGTAAGGCAGTTTTTATATCTTCAACTGTATAAGTATTTTCATTTTTTTAATCTTAGAGCTATTTGTAGCAGCTCTTGTTATGTCTTAGCCATTTTTTTCCTCAAATATTTTATTTTCAATTAAAATAACATTTACATAATATTTTTAAATATAATTTTAAACAACTATATACAATATTTACAATAGCCTGACTTTCAGTTATGTACACTGTATGGTATTACATATAGAATTAACAGATCAGTTATCAGAGATACAATACTGATTATTGCAGAGTGTCCAACAAAGATATAACTTTCTTCCAAGGATTATTTACCAATGGCCTGGGATAGATTTGTAGTTCTTTGATTTTTATTTCCATTGATGCAGTTGTCTTCAGTAAAGTGTAGAATTCTTCCAATGTCAGGGGTGTATTTGAATTCCTTTTGGTTACACATTTCCTAGATATAGCAAGTATTGTCCATAACAAATACATATTTGTCTTATTCCGGTAGGGACCTTCATTTAAATTTAGTATAATCAATACTTTAGTTAAGGTAAAGGATTCATTAAATAAAGCTTGTAAAAAAATATTTATTCCATTCCAATATGATTTAATTTTATTACAATCATAAAAAATATGAATCCAGTCTGCTTTATTTGACTTTTCACACCTCCAGCAAAAAACATTTGTAGTAGTACTGATCTTTTTAATTCTATCTGGTGTTAAAAATGCTCTATGTAAGTATTTCCAGTTAAATATTTCCAGTACTGTGTGTTAGAGGTGTAATTAACTGATAGTAAGATGTTTTAATTTCTTCTGTTAACTGCAATGACTGATCTTTTGTTAAGAACTGCCAGTATGATGGTTTGGGAATTGTTTTATATGTTATTAACTCTTTATATAGATTTGAAATGGAATTTTTCTTTTCACAACTATTATATATAAATTCATACAGAAAGCTTATTAGATTTGGAATATCTTTAAATGAGGAATTATTAATTAATCTGCATAAATCTTGAGTGTACATTAGAATGCTTTGTAAGGCTAACCAGTCCTGTGTTGGAATATTGTAAGCAGTTTTTATCATATGTATATCTAAAACATTTAATTTATTTACACATTGAAACCAGAATAAGAATCCATTTTGTTCCCAGGAGGTTATTGCTTCCCTACATATTTTGTGAGGAAAGTTCTTAGTGATGGTAAATGGGGTTAAAAGGGCAAACCAAAGTTTTAGATCTGTGTTTGCATTGATAAGTTTCCTAAAGGAATTGATGTAATGATTAATCAGTGTTGTTTTAGAAGGTTTTGTTATATTATATTGTATGCGTATGCATATTATGTACCAGGGTTTGTTTGATTTGTCTACTATTAAACATTTTTTAACAGATTAAATTCATTTGTTAATATAGCCATTGTTAATTCTTTCCAGTTGGCAAAATAATTTGAGTTTATCCAGTCTATCGTAGTTTTAAGCACAGATGCTTTTATATATGTTTCTATTTCTGGGAAGTTCAATCCTTCTTGCTTCCAGGGTCCAATGTGATGAGTTAGAGCTACTCTATTCTTTTTGGGTTACCTTAAAAATCTTATTAAACATGAGTTTATTTCTTTAAGAATGTATCTTTCAGGAATCAACTGTATTGTTAATGCTACATATAGTATTTTTGGCAATAAGACCATTTTTATTAATTGCAATCTGTCTTCAAAAGTTAATATAATTTTGTTCCACTTTTCTATATATATTTTTATTGTTTCAATAATGTTTTTATAATTTATTAATATTATTTCATCTATATTTTTGCATAACACTATTCCTAAATAAGTTAGCATAAGTTCTTGTTTTCCTATGATGCATTTATCTGTAACTTGTAGTTCTTTTTTCTTTTTTAAAAATAGAAATTTTGATTTTGATCTATTAAAGTGTAGACCTGAAATCTTATAAAATGTCTCCATTACTTCTTCTAGCTCTCCTAATGACTCTCTGGAGTTTGATAGGGTTAATAAAATATCATCAGCAAAAAGCATTATTTTAGATATGTACTGGTCATAGACTTCTATTCCTTTTATTCTTGGATTATTGCGTATTATTTCTGCAATAATTTCTATAGCCAAAGCAAATAAAATAGGAGAAAGGGGGAATCCTTGTTTAGTATCTTTCTTATATAGATAGATTCTGAGGTGAAAGGACCTAATTTAATGTAGGCTAAGTTATTAATATATATGTTTTTAGTAATAAGATGAAGGGAGTAGGAAATTCAAATAATGCTAAACTTATAAATAGATATTCCCAGCTGAGGGAATCAAAGGCTTTTTCTATGTCTAATCTGATTACAAGTGTTTCTCTATCTTCTTTATTCACAGAATCTATAAGAGTAAGTATCCTTTTAATATTATCATGTGTGTGCCTGTTATGTAACAATCCAGTTTGATCATTATTAATTGTCTTTGAAAGTAGGATTTTCATTCTGTTAGCTAGGATTGACATGAATATTTTGTAATCATTATTCAGTAATGATATAGGTCTATATGAGGTGCAAAGGTCTGATGGTTCATTATCTTTTAGAATTGGTGTTATAAGAGAATATTTCCATGAGGGTGGTATTTTTACTTCTGACTGGACTTCTAGCAAAGTTTTAAGAAAAAGGGAGATTACTGTTGAAAGGAAGAGTTTTTAAATGTCCGTAATTATACCATCTATCCCTAGAGCTGTGTTAGATTTACTTTCTTTCATCTTGTCAGCAATTTCTTTGTAGGATATAGGTTTTTGTAGGTCTAGTTTTAAGTTTTCAGGAATTTTTTTATATTGATAAGGTTTGTATCTAAGTTTATTTGGTTGGTATCTATATTTTTTTTTGAAGTGTTCCATATAATGGAACCAAAATGCTTCAAGGATGTCTCCTATATCTGATACTTTTTTCCCTTTCTTTTCATGATATATACTACCAATGTTATTTGCTTTAGATTGTATTTTAATTGTTGTAGATAAGTTATGTAGATATCTGGGGGAGGTGGCTAATGAGTTTATTTTTATTTTTTTCCAAGGCTAGACATGTTTTGTGTGTTAGAATGTCATTATTTTTTTATTTAATTCCTCTATATCTTTTTTGACTTTCGGACAATTCTGATTTGTTTTAGATTTTGCTGTCAAGAGTCTGGCTTGCAAGTCTAATGATTCAGTTTCCCACTCTCTAACTTTGTTTTTGTACCAGCTATGGGTCTTACCAAATAAATACAATTTTAATGAGTCCCAAACCATGACTCTACTGATTTCTGTTGTATTATTAATTTCAAGAAATAATTGTAGTTCTGGCAACATCCAGAGTCTGAAATCTTTATTTTTTGTGATATATGATGGAATTCTAGTTGAGAAGATTAAAGGTTTAAACTCTATTTGGAGCTTCATTATCAGAGGGTCATGATCTGGAAGGGGCATGGAACTATTGAGAAGTTGAGGATTTTTGTTTGTAAATCTTGAACTACAAATAATTTGTCTATTCTGGTTTGTATTCCAAATCTATAGTATTTATGGGAAAATAACAAGGATTTATCATCTTTTACTTTAAAAGTGTCTATTAAATGAAATGAATCCATCCATCATTTTAAGGATTTTGAAATAGTTGCTATGCAAAAAAACTTCTTGGTGGTTTCAGAAGCTTCTAAGGTACAACTAAAGTCTCCTCCCAGTATAAGATTTCCTTTATAATTGTTGGAAATAAAATCTAGGTGTTTTTTAACTGTTCCTGCTCCAATTCCTAGGAACCAATATAGATTAGCTAAGGTCCATATTCTGTTATTAAATTTAATTATACCAAATGCTAGTAGACCTTCTTTGTCTTCATATTTATAAATAACTTTGAATTGATACTCCTTTTGTCTTTGTTCTATAGGAGGATTGAGCTAAGACTTTATAGTCCTTAGGGTTCCAAATAAAGTTATCATTAGTCTTAAAATGCTTTTCCTGGAGAAATACTACTTGTGCCTTATTTAGATTTAAATATTTTAGTAAGTTTGATCTTTTATTTGCATTATTTAAGCCATTAGCATTTAATGATAAGAATGTTAAATCCATTTCAAGTTATTGTTGGAAGAAACTTTTTGCTTCTTTTTTTTTTTTTTTTTTGATTATAGTAGTTATACCATATTCTCTGATAACATTGAATGTTAGAATGTTATTTTTTGTGTGTAAACTTGGGAGTGTAATTTAATGTTCTTTCTTCTTTAAATATAAGTAGGGTAAAATTCTGGTCAGGCTTCAAAAAAGTACTTCTATAAATCATTAATTCTAAAGTATCAAATACAAGTAAATATGAATTTCCCATTAAACATGGAATGAAAGTCATTCCTAATCCAATAGATAAAGATAGATCTATTGGATTATCACTCATACCTTTAACCAACAATATCAACTTAGCTCCATATGTTAAATTATTATATGGAGAATTTTCTTAAAAGAGATATGAAATTCTATATTATTCTAACATTGTTCTATAGTATTTTATATATCAGGATGGAGTGTTAGTAGTGTAAACAATTATGTTGACTTAGAAAATATCCAATATTTAGTTACCCTTAAAAGATCCCAAACATGTCAGATATGTCATTTTGGATAAATTAAATGCAACAGAGGAACATACACTAAATAAGCCAACAACAAATAGATTATTATTAAAATAATTTGACTAAAAGAACTCTGCAGGAGACAATGAGTGATTACCAATGAAATATAAATTTACTATAGGTGTACTGTCTTCCTTTACTTTCCCACTCTTCAGTTCACCAACTTCAACTTCCACTTATGAAAAGACATGGCTTATCAGTGGTATCCTGACTCTGAGTAGAGGCGCCCTACATTCTGGTGTGCAGTGCTTTTACATATATATAGATTTACAAAGCACAATCTAAGAATGAACTGTGATCACCCTGATAATTCCCATACTTCATAGGGCACCACCTGCTTCCAGAATGGGTAATCACATCAGGTCTAGAATGAATGTGAAGGTACCTATATGGTAATCAAGACTTACCTTAGGTAAGTATTAATCAAATAGTATTTAGAGCATATTAGAGAGTTCTCGGGGCAGTTAGAATACTCTTAAGCCTCTCTTCCCTTGCCCAAAAACAGAGATTTCCCTTCCCTTTCTTTCCCTTGTTTCAAATCACTACTAATAAATGAAATTCAGCAAACATAGGTAAACAGAAATAGCATTCAGCAGTCCGCCTTGTACATGACTCGCAATCCATTAAACAAGTCAGTGACTAACATCACTTTAGTAAACGTTATAAAGACAAATTATAAATAATTTCCTAGCTCTTTAAATTTTCTGATAAAGCAAAAAGTTAATAATAAGCTATTTTAACTAAGAGTATAAAGCATTTCAATTTTTCCTTCCAAGTATACATTTCTACTTATATTGTAGTTTCAATAGCTGTCTTTGAAATCTGTACAATACTTCATTTCTTCAATTCATTCCTTTTTCAGTTCAGGTTTTGTTTTGTCAAAACGGCAACAATATTTCAAGGGCACAATTAATATTTAGACTGAAGTTTCAAATAAGTAACTTGTCAGTTGCCAGTTGAGTTAGTTTAAAATGAATGGTTAGTGCAAATATAGCCTGTTGCAAAAATAATATGTATTTTTTTGTGTACTCTAGAGACTGTCATATGCAAGTGACATATATAATGTAGCATATATAGAGCAGATAGCATATGGATTCAGTTTGTTAAAGTAAATTATGCTTAATAATCAGGCAATTTCATTTAAATTTGCAAGTAATTTGAAGACATTTCAGTTGAGTTTCCAGGAATGTGTAGTCCAATGTGAGTAATTGAGTCCACTTTTCCTCATAAACATATGTCACAATTCATTAAACAATGCAGCATTTAACATCTGTCTAATAATCATTATAAAGACAAAGAATAGTAATTTCCTAGCTCTTCAAACTTTCTGATATCGCATAATGTTGACAGTAAGCTATTTTAACTGGAAAACTAAAACATTTCAATACTTCCTTGTGAATATATATTTTTAATTTTACTGTAGTGTCAAGAACTGTCTTTGAAATCTATGCATTACTTCACTTCATTCAAGTCATTCATTTTACAGTTCAGGTTATATTTTGTCAAAATGTCAATAGCATTTCAAGGGCACATATGATATTTAAACTGATATTTTAAATGAATAGCTATCAGTTACCAAGTGAGTTTGTGCAGAGTGTGAGGTAACTGCAGAGATAACATGTTGCAAATAGTAATATGTATCTTTTCATGTGCACTAGAGACTGACAATTTCAAGTAACATGAAATTTAACTTTTACAGTGCAGACAGCTTGTGAAATCAGCATGTTAAACTGAGTAATACTTTTTAATCAAGTAGCTACATGTAAGTGCACATGTAGTTTGGAAGCATTTCAGTTGTGTTTCCATGAATATGTAATCCTATGAGCATAAATCATAACATATTTACAAATAGCCTATTATGTATTTATTTTACCTTGCTTAGGTTGTTTTTCATTTTAATAACTAAACAACATTACTTTATCTTTTTATTTGTTATCTGTGAGGCTAAATGCACTTTGCAGGTTCACAGTGTCCTTAGAAACTGCAGCAATTGTTTACTATTGCTATGGCAACACAAATAAAATGTGAAGAAAGCTTCACTTCTCTTAACCAACAGTACATTTTCCCTCCTTTTTTTTCTATATATTTGTGAATACTAAAAGGAAATAATTCAAATGACATATGTACATAAATGGAACATTTCAGAGTTAATCACGAACATGTCCCCAATCCCAATAAGCATAACAGTGACTATCATTAATCTAATAAATATTGTAATAGTTAACTAAGTTCACTATTCCAATTAGTCTACCTTAAAAGTAGATTATTTTAGACTATAATTTATCTATGTATGGATAGTTGTTAAATATATACAGGCTATATTAGTATAGTAAATTGAAAATAATTTAGAAAGGGAGACAAGATGCAGTTAAAATAATAATGAGAAAAGAGAAACAAGAGAGAAAGAAAAGAGAATTGATTTACAGTATAAATATTTTATGTGCTATATAACCCTCCTTCTGTGAAAGAAAAGTACCCTGTTTTACATATCTGAGGTAATGTGAAAACTCTCATGTGTCATCTATTTCCAAAAAATATAGATAAAGATTTCAGTAGTTAGTTACCTTTGTTTTAAAATTCCAAGCAGTAAACTTGGTTCTTTAAAGTAATGTTAAAACAAAACATATCATAGTATATGCTTTGAGAGATTTGGCTGTAATAGTATCAGTCTTTTGCTTCTTTTTTTGACATCTGTCCAGACATTTGTTTCTTTTGTTATCTTGAGAGAAGGTGACATCCACTCCATATCTTCTGGTAAAGTAATCACATTATTAGTTTTAATAAATGAAGAGGCTTCCTTTAAGTCAATAAAAGTCCCCATCTCATTGGCATTCAGCATTCTTATCTTGGCTGGATATGCAAGTTGTGCCTTGATGTTATTTTGTTTCAGAAACGTTATCATTGGCCACACATTTTTCCTTTGTTCTATTATTCTAGATGAATAGTCATTATCAAATCTTATCAGGCTCTGTTTATATTTTAGAGGTACCTTCCTCCAAGCAGATCTTAAAATCAGTTCCTTGTCAAGTATGAAAGAAATTTGATAATTATTGACCTGGGAGGAGAGTTTGAGTTAGTGGCAGGTTTCCCAAGTGCTCTGTGTGCCCTTTCAATACCAAAGAAAAATCCTTCTTTTAAATTTAAAAAGTCAGGGATCCAGCTTGATAAAAAGGAAATAATGTCCTCACCTTCTGTGTTTTCAGGTAATCTGAAAATCCTAATGTTATTTCTCCTCTCCCTATTTTCAAAGTCATCTACTTTATTAACCGACCAAGTGTTTTGTTTAAAAAGCAGTTCTTTCTGTGTTTCCTCTTCCTTAAGTCTGCTTTCTAAGTCATTTAGAGAAACCTCTATTCCTGTTATCCTTGTCTGGTGTTGTAGCATTTCCTTGAGGGTGCCAGCCTGTTTTTGACTGCTTGTTTTAAGATTTTCTAGGTTCTCTTTAAAATCATCCATCTTCAAAGACAACTCCTGCTGGGTAGATGGCATCTGTTGTAGTTCCTTCTTTAAGGCAGCATCCTGGTGAGAATTCCTTGAGTTGATCATTTTAACAAGTGAATATATCTCCAAGCTTTTCGACAGGAAATTATTTGTAAAACTTCACCAAAGTCCCTAATTATGTAAACTAGACCTTTATCTATAAGATTTTATACTTTGAAGAAAAAAATAATATTTTTTTTCCTGTCTTATTTAACTAGTTATATGGAGCTCTAAAATACTACTGCTGTCAGATAACCATTCAGGCTCCACCTCCTCTCTTAGCCATTTTTTGCTTTTTGCTTGCTGTGTCTTTTTCTGGGGTCACAATAGTGGATAACTTTGTTTTTGTAGTTTGAGTTTCCATTTGTTCTTTACTTAAGTCATGTGTGTTAGACATTCTGATTTGACTTTTATTCTTGAAAAAATATTCTTTTCAGGCTCAGTTGCTTGGTGAGGCCTTGCCATGAGGGTGCAGTCCCAAATTACCTGCTACTTCAGAAGATACATTTTGAGTCTTTAATTTAATGAATTTCCTAATATAGTACTATTTTCTTATTATGCAAGTGGTGTATCTTCCAGATTTTTCAGTATTGTAGAGTTACACAAGTGATGGTAAGGCTAGAAGGCAGATTACCATTTTTGAGTTATAGAGCAGCAGCATAGTGCATGTCTAGTTGTCAGCATCCATCTTGGATTCAGGATAACACATTCATTGTTTGGGAAAAGCTGCATTAACTACTGGAAAGGTTTTAGATGATTTCCTGAATGTATATGGAAGGATACTCTTGTTATGAACTTTGTAAATAGTTTGTTTCCACTTTGATTGTAAAAATGTTACTATTGTTATTGCTCTTGTTTAAAAAAAAAAAAAAAAAAAACATTTTTGAAAAAAAAAAAGAAAGAAAAGCATGTGTTCCTCTCATCAAGACACTGAAGAAAGCTGGCATTAACGCACAAATCATTTTCCCTGCTAGAATTAAAGTTACATTGTCAGATGGTCAAAGAATTTTTAATTCTCTGGAAGAAGCCATGGACTTTGTCAAAAATAAAAAAATTCTGGACAAAGTAAAAGATATGGAAATATCCTTACCTAGTCTTAAAAGACAAGCTATTGGTAATTCCCCTAATGTTACAGGAAAAAGTTATGAAAAGCTCAGACAGATATAAGTAATTCTCTTGCAATTCTGAATGGGGTAAGCTATCAAGAAAATGAATTGGACTATAAAATCATCTTTGATGGGTAAGGTAAGGTATTTCTTCCGTGTGTGTGTGTGTGTGTGTGTGTGTGTGTGTGTGTGTGTGTGTGTGTGTGTGTGTGTGTGACAATATAAGAACTTTAATCTTAAATAGCTTTGGGGGTCAATCACAAAACCCTCTTATGTCTTGTTACTTTCTATTAATAAGGGATGAAAAGGGGAAAGGAGAAAGGAAAAGAAAAAAAAAATCAGGATGCTAGTATGATATATTCTAGCCTATTCCTGAGTTTATATTTTTCTGAACCCAATATATATATACATATAGCTAATATGTGATACGGATGTGTTATTTAGTTAAATTTTAGGCTCTAGTTTTATCTGGGGAAATGTTCTAGTAGGTATTTGCTTTAAACAAAGTTATTAGTAGAATGGACTTTGTTATCATACAGTACAATGTGTGGGGAAGTCATTTACTGTAATACATAGTTGAAATCTGCTTTAGTCTAGTACCGGGTGATAATAGAGCTGCTTAGCTTGGTGTGTATTCTTCCACTGCTGTAGATGAGTCTGTTATTAGTTTAGTTTAATTATAATTTTGGTGGTGAATATGCACTCCTTTCATGGCTTTTGGGTATTCTGGTGGTTTCCCTGATGGGAGTGGGAGGCAGATGATGTTATTTCAATAAAAAATATTATTTATACTTGTAATACCATACACTGAAAAATAACACTGCTTTTTTCTCCTTTTTAATGTTCTGTACCACCTTATGTGAACTTTTAGCCTCTCCAACATGAGCCATGCTTTTTTTGAACATTTTGGTTGTATATTTCCCACTGGAACTCTTTAGTTGCTCTTTAATATGTACACGATTGTTCAGTTATATTTAACTAGAGGGAAAAGGAAAAATAAGCATACAGCATGAATTTCTGGATATGCACCTTTGTAAAGCCATAACCTTTGACCTTCACTTACTTCTTGCTATACAGAGCTGTTGCAGAGGTTAACGGCATTTTTGTTTAATGCGAATGGCAACAGAATGGTCTATAAAAGCAGTCATATTTGAGACTGAAGATATTTTTTCTTTTATATCTGTATATGAAATGCCATAAATGCTTCCATTTGACCATATGATTAATGCAAGCCGCATCACTGGAATGATAACAAAAGGAACAAACATAAAGAATAAAGACTTTTTTTAGAATCATAACATGTTATCTGTCAAAACTTGGTACTTTGCTTGAAACATAAAGTGAGTATAACCTATGACAATTACAAGGAAGTAATGTCTGCATAATTTCTATTAAAAGTTATTATATTAATTTACTGTACAGATGATAACTGCAGAAGCCTATTGAGGAAATGCAATGCTTTTATTCATAAGTGGTTTCTATCTCCCTTTTAGCATGTAGATGCAATTAGGATTTGTGATTCAGTATTAAGATATCTTGCACAGCTTTTGACACTTGTTTGCATTGTGTTCTTGCTTATCTCTGTTAGTAATGAGAATATATTGATCTTAATGTATAGCTTGATATATTAGTTTATTCTATTGGTATTTTAAGGCAAATAAGATGGACTCCTAATGCTATGCTCAGCTCTGTTTCTACTATCCTGTTAGACCAAGATGTATTATCTAACCTATTTACCAACCTGATATATCTTTTTTTTAAGGGGAACAGGGTGGAATTGCATTCCCAAACATTGAGAAATATACAGAATCGGCTATACTTAACTTAATAAGCCTCTAGTTGAAAATGAATACTCTTCAGGTTGGAAAAACATACATAAGTCAATATTACTTCAGCACCACACGCGGTGGTGCAGCAGTAGCATTGTTGCCTCACAGCAAGAGGTTCTCCCATTCAGTTCTTGGCTGGAGTGCAGGGAGTGCCTTCTGAGTGGAGTCTGCATGTCCTCCCCACGGGCGTTCAAAAGACATGCGTAAATGGGTGTGCCTTGGTTGAACGTCGAGCTGGCACCTCGGCGTTCGTGAAAATCTACTGCCAATCATTAGCGGACCGGAGTTCCACTGTGGCGACACTTAACCGGGAAAAGCTGAAAGACAAACAACAACACCAAAAATAGAAAACTCTGTCTTTTCAGCTACAGATAAAATATACTTGATACTAAAGGATATAATATTTAATCCCAAAAAAAGTTTAAACCTCATTCCATTTCTTAACTATATTTTAAATAATTTTAGGAAAATAATAATTAATAATAATTTAATGAATAATATATTATTATTAAAAAAAATAATGTTTCCAATAGTTCATACAAACAGGTGTTTAGACTCTTTTAATTTAAATAAGATAAAAAAAATAGAAAGCAATGGATTAAAATTTTGGTATAAATTTTTGAATAATGATAAGATATATGATGAGAAAACTATTATTGCTAGATATAACATAAAACAAGATAACTAGCTAAATATACAAACATTTAGAGAATTCCTCATAAGTGAATTAATGGTAACTCCAAGCATACCTATATCTAAAATGCCTAAACTAATAACCTTATTTTTTGGAATAAATTCAAATAGAAATTCTAACAGTTCATCTTTATCTACATTTTATAGGGCACTGAGAGCAAATTCCTTAATATCAGAAGATTCATTTTGGATGTACTCTCCTAAAATTAATAAAGGTCCCATTTCAGAAGCCAATAAATCCATAATGTTGAAATCTATAAATAGTATATCATCCCTTTATTGGAAAATTTTCATGTGGAAATTTGTACATAGATGTTTTATAACTCCACATAAAATTGCTATAATATATAAAAAGGATACCATTAAGTGTTGGAGATGCAATGAAGTTTTAGAAGCTGATCGGTCACATACGTTTTTAAATTGTAAAATAGTTTCTTCCTTTTGGTCTGATTTAAATACTTTATCAAAGCATTGTGGTCAAACAATTGCAAAATAACAGATTCATTAATATTATTTAATGCACCGATACCAGGTTCAATTCCAAAAATACAAACTCATATTCTTTGGTAACTTCTTACAATTGCAATAAAAAATTGTTACAATGAATTGGAAATGTCAGAAACCACTCTCATTCTCTGAGTTTCTTCATTTAACAAAAATTGTATGTAATAGGGTATTGCAAGCTCTTTATAACAGAACACCAAATGTGATTCGTAAGAAATTGTCTTGGTTAAAATTGAAAGATCTATTAGATAAATACTAATTTGGATGAAAAGTCTTCATTTGTTATGGACCATGTATATAGTTCTATTGATTATACTGTTGCTTAGATTTCTGGATGGTATCAGCATTTGATTTATATGTATTGTATATTATATTGTTATAGTAAATTCCAAAAATAATAATTAAAAAAAAAGTTGCATCATGTTGCAAAGATAAAATCAAACTGAATTGCAATAAGTGTTTATATATTACCCAAATGACATTTTGTTTTTATAGTAAAAAAATATTTTCAGTTTATTCTTTGCTGAAACCTTGTGTTTTTTTTTTGTTTGTTTTTTTGCTTTTCTTTTTTTTTTTTGTTTTTCTGTCTGAAATGTAACCCAAGCAAATGTTGCTGTGGCCATTGTAAAGAAGATTTTTTCTGAAATGTAACCCAAGCAAATGTTGCGGTGGTCATTGTTAAGAAGATTTTGAATTAACAGAAAAAAACAGCAGGTATTTAGGGCAGACAAAATGAATGAAATGCCTTTGTTAGTACAGTGGTAGGATTAAACACATTGATAATTACCTTTCCTCTGGATATTACAAGGTTTTCTGAGGCGCAATGAAATTACTAGGGTACATATGAATAAGTTACAACTTGATTTAACCACCTAAGTTAAATACCACTATTGAAGTAGAGAATATTTTATTTATTAAGTTTATGAGTATATGTTAACTTAGGCATGATTTAATGGTTGAATGTAGGGCGTGATTAAATGGTTGCATCTAATACTAGAACTTCCAATCATTTAGAACTAATGGCAGTGTTATAATAAATCAGCTTTTTATGGAAAATAATTTTGAAGTCTTGCAGTTAGTTTCCTTCCAAAGAAGGATTTTCTAATTGCAGTGGGGAAAGTCTAGAGTTAAGAGCCAGAAGAGGGTTTGTGAGTACTATTACAAAACAATGTTTCTTCATATAGGTGCAATCACCCACAGTCACTTAACATACACTCTTAATTTATTAATCTATTCCTTATATCTGTTTGCTTAGTCTGGTTCACTTTTAGATGAATATTTGAATAATATCCTCTAATATGATTAAGTAACATTCATTAAAAAAATTCATTACTAATACATGTAGGTAACAGGATACAGGTCATCTTATCTATTTTTTTACTGAGTCATGATAAGGAGGGCTTTTCATATTAGCTGATACTATTAAAGGCAAGAGTGTATATGACAACAGAGTGTGGACTTCCTGGACATTTTTCTCTCTGTTCTACCAAAGTCTTATGCTATGGTCATCGTTGAGCTTTTTCTAACATACAGCAGGGGAGGGATCAAGTCTGCACTGTGATATTTATATATAGATATAGGTATATATAGATGTCTATATATATATTTATCCAGTATATCTATATCTGTAACTATATTTATAACTATATATATATATATATATATATATATATATATATATATATGTGTGTGTGTGTGTGTGTGTGTATATAAGTAAATATATATATATATATATATATATATATATATATATATATATATATACACACACACACACACACACACACACACACACACACACACACACACACACACACACACACACACACACACACACACACACACGTGAATATATATATATATATATATATATATATATATATATATATATATATATATAGATATATTATATATATTTATGTATGTATGGGTTACTTACACTTAATTTTATCCTCATTTAATCAACAGTCTAAACTAAAGCAAAACTGCAAAACATTCCCCCAGATTCAGCAAGCCCTGCACGACCTGCAGGAATAGTGCAGGAGCTCCTGGAGGCAATATGGCTGCCGTGCAAACCAGGAATAAGCTGCAGGGATGTGCATGAGCGGTCCTGCACTATTCCTTCACGAACACAGCTCCTGTATGGAAATTACCCCATTTGCAGGTGAAAACCATGGAAATGAGGTGAATTTGTGATCTAGGAAGCTGTCAGCCAGCCATGCAGGACTAGTGTAGTGTATAGAAATGTACTAGGTTAGCAACCGAGTACATTTCTGCAAACTACAAAACAAAGCCATGACAGCTCCAAATAAAGTGTGTATATTATGTGGAAACCATGCCAATGGCCAAATATATGGCCATTGGCATGGAAAACAGTTGCAAAAATAAAAAAAAAACTTTTATTTTCTTTTAGCCGATTTTGGCTGTTTAAGCATAGGTCAGCGGCGCGCAAATGGGATCGGACAGAAAATATAAAAAATACCCTGAAATAAGCATTCTAACCAAAATCACTAATTTGCCACTATATTCAATGGCAGGAAAAAGACAACATGTCCAGTTAATAGTGGTTGCTAAGAGGGAAGGCTCAGTGTGGGACCTGTAACTATGCATTAGCAAGCAATCCTATGCAATTGAGGGGAATGATACTGAATCCCAGATTTCCCCTCAGTCCTAGCCAGCACCCAATGTTGTAAGTGCAGGAACAGCATGGTTCAAGCCTAAGAGTTAGCTGACATCATGGGGGGGTGTCAGGCATACTGTAAGCATATTGGAGTCCTGTGGCTCGGGTTTGCCCTTAGCTTAGCAAAGCTAAGCAAGGGGGCATGTCTGAGGCTGCCTAGCACTCTGTACATTACCTAAGAGGGTGTGAGTGCTGTGCACCAGGTTTTAAAGGGAAAAAAAAGAGTAAACCAGGAAATAGCTGCTCTGTGCACATTTGAGCACTGTTTTTGTGCAGCGCACCCCCGGGCTTAAACAGGAAGGCAATGGGAAGGAAAAACAGCAGTAGGAAGATAATCAAAAAGAACTAGCATAGCTGGCAGGTGAAATGTATCAGAATCAGCCAATTACACAAGCAGCAGCCCAGCCCAGAACTTACTATAAACTATGCAAACACCTTTCCATCTGTTTTTTCCCACATACTCTACACCACCGGTGTATACAAGCGGGGAATTTTAACAAACAAAAACAACAAAATGATAGAGGCTGCAGCAGCTATCATACATCAACATGTGGAAGAGGCTGAGGGTGGTGAGGATGAGAAAGCTGTTGACCAACCCTCAGTGAAGAGACAGAGAAGAGTGTACAGACCCAGGGTAACCTACTAGGGGCTACATGAGCTGGAGATAGTGGAGACCTATGTGGTGGACAGGGACCTCCTACAGCAAATTGCTGAGCTGTGCTGGCCACGCCTCACACACAGAACTCACAGAGGGGAACCCATCCCAGTGGATACCAAGGTATGTGTAGGCCTTAGAATACTAGCCACAGGTACCTTCCAAAGTCAAATTGGGGTACCATGGGGATCTCACAGGCATCAGCATCCAGGGTACTCCACCAGTTCCTGGATGTCATGTCAGCACATGCCGGTAAGCATGTATATTTTACCAACACATGTGAGGCATTGGCCAGCAATATGCGTCTCTTCCACCAAATAGCAGAATACCCTGAGGAAGAGGGAGCTACAAACTGCACACATATATGCATCAAAGCACCACCCAGTGAGCAGGGTAGGGTCTACATCAACCGCAAGGGCTTCCCCTCAATCAACTACCAGGTCATGTGCAATGCCCAAGGCATTGTAATGAATGTGTGTGCTGGCTGCCCTGGAAGCTATCACGACTTCCACATCTGGCATCTGACACAGCTGTACCAGAGATTTGCCAATGGGGATATCCCTTATGGTCACCTAGTGGGGGATGCTGGTTACGCACTGGAGCTGTGGCTGATGACACCCATCAGAAATGCACACACACCTGAACAAGAACTCCATAATGAGGCACACGCACAGACCAGAATTATAATAGAGCATGTGCTTGGGATCCTCAAGTCATGGTTCTGATGCCTGAACACATCCAGTGGAGCCTTGCAGCACTGACCAACTACATGTACTCAAATTGTCATTGTATATGCCATGCTACACAATATGATCCTGCGAAAACAGCTGCAGCAGGAACAGCATGGGGCAGGGCCGCACAGCCCGTCTACCATTGCAAAGGCCTGCACAGGCACAGAGTGAGTCAGAGGAGGAACAACCTGAGCCTGCCCCAGTAGGCAGAAGGAGGCATGCCCAGTATGCCCTGGCCTTGGCAAAGAGGCAACGCATAGCACATACAATGACACGGTAGGGACCTAGGGAATGACACCTCTCTCTGACTCAGACATACAGTAAAAGGGATGCCAAACATGACACTACCTGTGCACAACCATGTATAGGGAGTGTACTTTGTGCATCCGACATAGGCAGCCCTCCAGCACCATCCTCAATACTGGCCCAGCCACAAGGTAAGTCACTCTTCCTAATAATTGCCGAATGGAGTAGTATGTGTTGTTACTTGTATCGATGGTATGGATGTGAGCATGCAAGGGAATCAGGTGGCTGAATGGGATGCCAGCAGATAGTAGACACCTACAGTGGCAGCATGAGATCTGTAACAAATACTGGTGTCACCATAGTAGCCAGTACTACACATGGTGACAAAACCCACTGCAGGAAATGTGCTGGGCCACATGTGTGTCCATATGACACACACATGCCAGTCAGGGAGGCTCACATACCCAACAGTCTCAGCCAGCAGGACAGGTGTAGACAAACACAAACAAAGGCTGTGCTAAGGCTTGTGATTAATGGCTATGGGTACCCCCCCCAGGCTTACACAGACAGACTACATCAGGTCAGGCAGTGGGATGCTAGTTCTGAAGGGTAAGACATCAGAAACTGAAATGTAGGTCAGTCAAACCTAAGACCTTTTGTACACTGATATGCTTCAGGTCAGCATGATAGGTTAGAATACAGAATGAAATTGAGTACCTGACAAACCAGTACAGTCATAGCAAATGTGTACAAGTGTCAGGTGTGCCCCCCCAATCCTATGTAGAAATGTAGTAACAGTCTGGTGTGCCCCCCCAATCCAATGTAGACATGTAGTAACAATCAAGTGTTCCCCCCATCCTATGTAGAAATGTAGTACCAGTCTGGTGTGCCCCACAATCCAATGTAGACACATAGTAAAAGTCAGGTGTGCCCCCCCAATCCTATGTAGAAATGTAGTAACAGTCTGGTGTGCCCCCCCAATCTGATGTAGACACCTAGTAACAGTCAGATGTGCCTTCCCAATCCTATGTAGAAATACAGTAAAAGTCAGGGTTGCCCCCCCCAATCTGATGTAAAAATGTAATAACAGTCAGGTGTGCCCCCCAATCCTATGTAGAAATGTAGTAACAGTCAGGCGTGCCCCCCATTCCAATGTAGACACATAGTAAGACACAGGTGTGCCCCCCAACCCTATGTAGAAATGTAGTAACAGTCAAGTGTGCCCCCCCACTCCTACGTAGACACTTTGTAACACACAGGTGTGCCCCCCAATCCTATGTAGAAGGTTAGTATCAGTCATATGTGCCCCCCAATCTGATGTAGACAAGTAGTAACAATCAAGTGTGCCCCCCATCCTATGTAGAAATGTAGTAACAGACTGCTGTGCCCCCTCAATCCAATGTAGAAATGCAGTAAGAGTCAGGTGTGACCCCCAATCTGATGCAAAAATGTAGTAACAGTCAGGTGTGCCCCCATTCCTATGTAGACACATAGTAACACACAGGTGTGCCCCCCAATCCTATGTAGTAATGTAGTAACAGTCAGGTGTGCCCCCATTCCTATGTAGACATCTTGTAACACACTGGTGTGCCCCCCCAATCCTATGTAAAAAGTTAGTATTAGTCAGGTGTGCCCCCAATCTGATGTAGAAATCTAGTAACAGTCAGGTGTGCCCCCCAATCCTATGTAGAAATGTAGTAACAGTCAGGTATGCTCCCATTCCTATGTAGACACATGGTAACACACAGGTGTGCCCCCAATCCTATGTAGAAATGTAGTAACAGTTAGGTGTGCCCCCATTCCTATGTAGACATGTGCTAACACACAGGTGTGCCCCCCCAATCCTATGTAGACATGTAGTAACATGTATGTGTAGGTATAATAACAGTGAAGCACAGATTACCTGAGCTGGCCAAGGTAGCAGGATAGATTGTAGCATGTACACAATATGCAGCTCTGCATGTGTTAGGTTGGTGTGTGTTGTATATTGTGTGAGAGTGGTCAGTATGTATACATGGTGAGGTTTGTCCTGGTGGCCATTGCCCAGTACTGCCGATGACAGGGCCAAGTCCTCACTGCAGTGCCAAACACAATGCTTCCCAGTATCACACATTCTAGCAGTAAGCCATTGTAAATGTTTGGAAGTAATATGTGTCACCATTGAAAAGATGGACATGGCATGACTGTCAGCCCAGATATACAAGCAGTACACAGGGGGGAAGTACCCAAGACAGACAGTGTATAATATGTAACTGTCAAATAGCCACACCCTTGGAATTGTACATACAGGTTTGCAGCATTATATGGGCTTGTAGTAGGGAATACTGATGTTGTCTGGCCAAACACTGGCAGACCACAATGGTTATAGGAATGATGCATTGAGAAACAGCTGATGTCCCCTTACAAGCCAGCATAAATTGATTGCTCCATGCATATCTGTGAGTCAGATGCAAGTAGTGTCCATAGCACACATGCACACAGCTCACCCAACCACCACCCACAGGTACCTCTCCGGTCATATCCCTGCTGTTGGGAATGAGTACAATATGACCCCCACCTGTGTATAGCAATAGCAAAGGAATGCAGCATGCAGAGCAGGTGTCCCATGCAGGGGTGTGTCCCTAGCTGTAAGCACCACCCTGTCAGCATCCACACCACTGGATCAATACTGACAGAATGTATTGGCATGAACACCCAGCACACCTACCCTGTCACCCCAGGGGAATATACTGTATTGCAGTCTGAGAATGTAGGACTGACAGAATGCAGCAGGCTGCTACAGCTGGCCTGCATCACTACCAAATGGCCTACAGTCCTCTGCCAAAGGCCTGTGTCTCACCCGTACTGCCAATGTATGTTATGTCGTGGTCTCCCAAAAAACAACATAACACAGTCCACAGAACCCATATGCAAGGCCATGTGGACAAATCACAGTAACATATCCACCATGTCCTACTGCATGAACTGTGCACCAACACCAATTTACTACTGTGATGAAATGATAAATATAGGGAAAATATCAGAGAATGTTCGCATAATGAATGGAAGTGGATAGAATAATAGAGTGGGGGGGGGGTTGGAGCATGGCCGGCATGGAGTGTGTGAAGTCTGAAACTCAGCCAAGTGCGCATATTATCCCTGACTGCAAACACAATAATGGGTGGTTACAAACCTGCTTGTAAACCACAATGTGTAGGTGTAATGTCCAGAATTATGATTCCTGCTTCTGGGTAACCCGTGTGAATCTGTACAGCTGTGAGCTATTGCCACAGCAAGATATGGCCATACTGTCACGTCGATGGATGTACAGGTATGGGATCCTCTGCCACCAATATACCAAGGTGCTGTACCATTTACACAGACCCAGCAGCAAGTGTCTGCAGGTCTATATCATGACGTTGAATGCACAAGTGTTCGAACATCGTAATATTGAATCGGGAAGTTCAAAATGTGAAAATAGTGAAGCCATGGGACACCAATTTTTTTCCCAGGGAAAAAAATCGGTGGGCTGTTTTAGCGGCATTACTACTTCCTCCATTGTGGTGCAATCTTGGAGTTAGTGTATTTAAGTAGAGGTTTTGGGGTCACAGCCCCCACGCTGGGGGATAAGGGGGGGTGAAGCCCCCAAATTAGTAGAAGTTTAAAGTGTACGTTTTTTTTGTTTTTGTACTAGAACAGCGATTTTTTTTCCCTGGGAAAAGAAATTGCTGTTCTGTGTGTTCGTACTTCTTGTATTTCAAACTTTCTGGTTCGATATTACGTCATTTGAACACTTGTGTATTCAACAACATGATATAGACCCAGTGTCTGCAGCTCCCCCTCCAGAATGAGTGTGCAATAATATGTAGGCATTTGACCACAATACTGGACACAGTTGCATTCACCCTGTGTTTCACAGGGCATCACTGCAAGCAAATATGTCTACCTGACAGCACTTGACATAAAACATCACAGTGTATAACAGTACATATGTCTGAATAGCTCTGCTAACACCAGGACCATGTAGAAGAAGCAGCACAGACACAACTACCTACAGTAACCCACTATCCTTTGCCCAATTTGACCCCATATTGTTAACTGATCTACAGGTATCCTGCAGAAACAGTTTTCTAGCTGTAGGTGTAGAACACAAATGCCTGCACTGGAGTACAATCTACCTGGAATGGATTCACACATCCAATACAGAAGGTCATACTGGGCATGCTCCCACACTTAACAGAAATGAAGCCCATGTCTGGCAACAACAGTGGACCATACATATCTGACATTCACAGATGTTAGTGCATACACTCCTCAGTATACACCAATCATGCTTTCACACAGATTGGATAGGAATACACACATATATCCAAGGACAACACACTATAATATGCCAAAAGTAGACATACATAGATGTGTAGAGAGAGTGACAGTGACAAAGCGCCATCCATCATGAGGCCTGTCCCACTCATCACACAACCAATTGGTTAAAACCACATGATGTGTAAATGTCAATCACTGTAGACATTTGCCTGTGGAATCCCTCAGCATTATAGACTCTGTGGTGTTAGTGATAATTGTGCAGCATGACTGTACAGGTTAGAAGTCATCTAGCAGTTGTATACATGTACCTGTGGAATATAAACCTGTGTGTGCCTGAGAGTGGTGTGTCTGCCTCTAGATGAATGGGTTATGGCCCATGCACACACACCCCCTCCCCATTGCTCTACTATGGAAAGCCTGTTGATGTCTTCACCTTGAAGTACACTTTGGGGGAAAAGTAGCCCAATAATCTCCATAGCATGTTCTATAACTGTGTAATGCTGTAGTGTGATGTACCTAGTTAGGTAGGAGTTCTAATCACAGATGTGGCAATTGTGGGTGTGTGTGTTTGTCAGTGTAGGGATCAATGCTTTTAAGGCTAGCCGCACTCACTACAATTTCAAATGCCCTACTTTGGCATGCCTGCTGATGTCATTCACTTTGAAATACACCTTTGGGAAAGTAGTAACCAAGTAATCTCCACGGCATGTCCTATAACTGTGTAATGTTCTAGTGTGATAAACTAGTTAGGTAGGAGTTATATTCCCAGACATGGCAAGTGTTTATGTTTGTGAGTGTGTTAGTTTGGCTGTATAGGGAGCAATGCTTTTGAGGCCGTTCACAGTCACTACAACATCCAGTGCCCTTCTTTGGCAAGCCTGCTGATGTCATTCACTTTGAAATACACCTTTGGGGAAGAAGTGACCTAGTAATCTCCGTGGTGAGTCCTGTAACTGCATAATGCGGTAGTGTGATAAACTAGTTAGATAGGAGTTCTATTCCCAGACACGGTAAGTGTGGATGTTTGTGTGTGTGTGCTAGTTTGTCTGTATAGGGTGCAATGCTTTTGAAGCCATTCACAGTCTCTACAGCCTCCAGTGCCCTTCTTTGGCAAGCCTGCTGATGTCATTCACTTTGAAATACACCGGTGGGGAAAACATCACTCAGTGATTTTTGTGGCACATCCTATAACTGCGTAATGCTGTGATGTGATAAACTAGTTAAGTAAGAGTTCTATTCTCAGACATGACATGTGTGGCTGTGTGTATTTGTATGTCTGTGTAGGGAGCAATGCTTTTGAGGCCATTCACAGTCACTACAACCTCCAGCACCCTTCATTGGTAAGCCTGCTGATGTCATTCACTTTGAAATACACCTTTGGGAAAAGAATACCCCAGTAATCTCTGTGGCATTTCCTATAACTGTGTAATGCTGTAGTGTGATAAACTACTTAGGTGTGAGTTCTATTCCGAGGCATAGCAAGGATAGATGTGTGTGTTAGTTTGCATGTGTAGGGAGCAATGCTTTTGAGGCAATTCACAGTCACTATAACCTCCAGTGCTCTTCTTTGGCAAGCCTACCAATGTCATTCACTTTGAAATACACCTTTGAGGAAACAGTAAACCAGCAATCTCCTTAGCATATCCTATAACTGCATAATGCTGTAGTGTGATAAACTAGTGATGCAGGAGTTCTACTCCCAGGCATGGCAAGTGTGGATGTTTGTGTGTGTGTTAGTTTGTCTGTGTAGGGAGCAATGCCTTTTAAGGCCATTCACAGTCACTACAACATCCATTGCCCTTTTTTGGCAAGCCTGCTGATGTCATTCACTTTGAAATACACCTTTGTGGAAAGAGTAACCCAGGGATCTCTGTGGCATGTCCTACAACTATGTAATGCCGTAGTGTGATAAACTAATTCAATAGGAGTTCTATTCCCAAACATGGCAGGTTTGAAACTGTGTGTGTGTGTGTGTAGGGAGCAATGCTTTTTTGGCCATTCACAGTCACTACACACACCTACAAATGGAGAGCATTGATAATTGTGCAGTAACAGAGACCTGATGCAAGCCTCCAGAGAGCACCCCTGCAATACCAGGTACAGCTCTCACCACACCTCTTGCTCAATAAACCAGGACCAAAACAATAAGGGTGGAGGAGTGTCCATATTCATCAAGGATAATCACACCACCAGGCAACTTGCCCAACAGAATGTTTCTGAAATACCCCCAGTACAACTAGCAATAGGTTAGACTGCATTCCACATTGTATAGCTTGCTACAGATCCCCCACCATGCCCCATGATACCCACTACAGCCTTTGAAACATACTGTGAAATATCATCTTACTAGCAAATACCCTAATACTGGGTGAGTTACACTACCCAGCCATTAACTGGGAAAACCACTTGTGTACCAACACATGTGCCCAATGGTTCTTGGAAGTCATACTTCCCAATGCCCTGGATCATGTAACCCATAGTCCCACCAGGGAGCTCAAATATCCTAGACCTGGTCATTACCAACATTGGACATTAAAGCTCCACACCTATGGTCACCCCATTGGTGGTCAGGTGTGCCCATGAGCTAATCACCCTTAACATCAACATCCCTCCCCCACACCCCAGTAAGGACAACTCTGTAACACACACATCTCCAAAGCCAATGTCATGCTACACATGTCAGACATGGCTAACATCATGACACTCATGCAGAAGGGAACTGAAAGGGCAACTGCTGAATCATACGTGAAGGCAATGTACAAGCACATCCACTCGTGCATGAATCGTGCCATCCAATAGTGAACCAAGATGCTCCCCATCCAAGAAAAGGATGCCAATGTGGTGGCCCCCTGCCATAAACATACTGTACAACAAAAGGTGGAAACTCTTGCAGAAATGGGAGACTTTCCAGGTTGCAAAATACTCCCTTACCAGGTACAGTAGAAGGCAGAGACCCCTGATAACATCCACCAAGGCTAGTTATGTACATTATATAGCCACAGATGCAAAGACAACTGCAAGCTGTTCCACAGCTATGTAAGGAATCTAAATGGCAATGCTCAGAACTGTTGTAGGCTATAACAAGATGGTACTAAATCTAGTCCTCCCAGGGATATTGCCAATATCCTGGCAGATTGATTCAGTGCCAACTGCACCCACTCCCAATCCCCACTGGGCCCATCTCAACACGGATAGATTGCCATATGCTGGTAATAATGGCCACATAGGTAAAAACCACACTCAGCAGAGCTATGACAACAGCAGCCATTGGACCAGTCAACATCCCGGGCTGTGTACTACATGAGGTACAAACTGCACTTGCACCTCACCTATGTGCCATGTCTAATCATAGCCACACCTCAGGCTTTGTGCCTACTGTGTGGCACACAGCTACAGTTATCCCAGTTCACAAGGGGGGATCCACCTTGGATTCTGGGAACTACAGCCCCAGCAGTATGATGTGCCTGCTCTGCAAGGCCATGGAATGTATTATCATGGAAATTAAAACAAAGGCATTGGCAACCTTCAAACACTGGACCCTAACCAGGTTTGATTTGTGAAGGGCCAATCATGTCACCTCAACCTGAATGACAACAGTGAATCCATCTGTAGAGCTGTGGACAAGGGTCGGGTGGTTCACACAGTCTATCTGGACCATGCCAAGACCTTCAGAACCATCTGCCAGTCTGGAATCATAGATAAATGTATCATGCTGGCCATTAATCCCAATGTCACCTGATGGGCTGCCAACTGCTTTACTGACACAACCCACACTGTAAATGTAGGTGACACCAACCCAAGCCACAGACAAGTGACAGTTGGAGTACCTTAGGGTTCAGTCCTGGCACTGCCCTTGTTCGGCATCTACTGCTCTGAAGTACAGTCCAACAGTAAGGGACACCAGCAAACAAAGGTCGCAGATGACTGCACACTTTTGTTGTTGTTGTTGTGTCTTTCGGCTTTTCCCAGTTAGGGGTCACCACAGTGGAACTCCGGTCCGCTAATGATTGGCAGTAGATTTTTATGTGCTGGCTTGCTGGGCCTAACTCCCAACCTTCAACGAAGGAATGCCCATTCACGCATGTCACCACACAGAAGACGCTCTAACTGAGAATCAAATGGACAACGTCTAACTGTGAGGCGACAACGCTACCACAGCACCACCACACTAGGATCCAATATTGAATCCCCACATAAAGTGGATATTCTACAGAAGGGCCTTACAGAAAGACATGCTTGGTGCCTGAGCTATGGCCTAAAGATCAATGCCAAGAAATATATAGCTATTCCCATTTGTAAGGGACATGTACCTGTGAAGTACCACATAGGTGGCAGTACACTAAACACCTAAAGTGTGATAACAGACATATGGACACAGTGGACAGTGGTCTCCCCTTTGATAATCACATTGCCACAACAGTCAGGAAACCCACCTATGTGTCTCACCTCCCACTAAGGGCTTTACATCCAGGAAAAGGAGCCCATTGTCCCACTGTAGGCATCTCTCCATAAACCCAGTAAAGACTTCAACTGCCTGTCATGTATGTACCTCACAAGACATCTGCAACAAGTAGAGAGGTTGCAGACATACCTCACAAAATGATCACAGGTCTAAACCCGATGCCCTATGCTGACCATCTGAAAATCAGCCAGTAATACTCTGTCACGTACTGTGTTCTCAGAGGCGATCTCTGCTAAACATAACATGCCATAGCCAACCCACAGCTGTTGGACGTGCTACACTTAGAGAATTCCAAACCCTCTCAGCCACATGCTCCAGGGATCCAAATCCTGTCATCACAGTAAACAATACATGCAGGAGGGATGTGTTCCTGACCCAGAGACTTCCCAGACTCTGGAATAGACTGCCCACACATGTCAAGCAGACTGCCCCTTTGGCCCTCTTCAACAGCAACCTGGATGATTGGATGGGAGATAGGACATTCACCCCAGGGAGCACATCAGCTGCCCTGCTAGAGAGGGGTGCAGGGAAGTATATATTGTGGGAAGTCATAGCCAGAGAAGTACTATGTCTAGGCATGTATAGGACCTAGGGATGATAGCCTTCTATCAACATATGACCCTATGAACCTATGAACTACATCTTCCATTGCCCAGCCTTGGCATGGTTGCTGATGTCATTCACTTTGAAATACACTTTTGGGGAAGGAGTAGCCCAGTAATCTCTGTGGTGCATCCTCTAACAGTGTAATGCTGTAGTGTGATATACTAGTTCAGAAGAGGTTATATTCCCCCAGATATGGCAAGTGTAGATGTTAATGCGTTTGTTTGTCTGTGTATGGAGCAATGCTTTTGAGGCCAAGCACATTCACTACAACCTCCATTGCCCTTCTTTGGCAATCCTGCTGATGTCATTCACTGTGAAATACACCTCTGGGGAAGTAGTAGCCCAGTGATCTCCATGGTGTGTCCTATAACACAATAATGCTGTAGTGTGATGTACCTAGTTTGGTAGGAGTTCAATTCCCAGATATGGCAAGTGTGGATGTTAATGTGTTTGCATGTATGTTTGTTTGCCTGTGTAAGGAGGAATGCTTTTGAGGCCATTCACAGTCAATACAACCTCCATTGCCCTTCTTTGGCTAGTCTGTTGATGTCATTCACCTTGAAATACACCTTTGGAAAAGGAGTAGTCCAGTAATCTCTGTGGCACATGCTGTAACTGTGTAATGCTGTAGTATGCTGTGCTAATTATAAATGAGTTCTAGTCCCAGACATGACAGCTGTAAGTCTCTGTGGTCATCATTCGTATCCTGTGTGGAGGTGGCTGCGAGTGTGTAACAACTAGACTTGTTGCAGAACAGGTTTTGCAAATTTCTTATATGGTGGGCCTGTTATATGTCACAATGTCCACCTTACAAGGATAACAGACATCAAAGAGCAGAGAGGCTGGAGTTGCCAATCCATACCTCTACATGTGACATCAAGGCCTGGTGAATAAATTAGGCAACCCTTGTATTACCCAGAGAACACTCTCAACCCATGTCTCATACACAAACACACTCAGCTAGGCAACAACCACTTTGTTGATAGTTCCCCTGCATATTGCCCACAGATAGTAACCATGGTGTGATTGCAGCAGACTACAGAGGGCATGACACCATGTCCCATCACTACAATAGGCACATAATTGCAAAAAGTGCACCTTCACTATGTTCCCCACTGGACACCAGCAACAACTGTAGTGTCATCAAATGTGACCCACAGAGGACATACCATGCCTTAAACACATGCCCTCTATGGACAGATGCCACTGACACCAGGGAATACCTGTATCATGCTGTCAATGTAGGTGCAGGGTCAACCTGGTGGCCATTGCCAGTTCCCACTACATGAGGCCATCTGATAATAACAATTTGTGTACACAACATGGCCCAGACACCCCAGGTGCAGTTCCACCTGTCACAGAACATGCATGTGGGGCATGCGCACATCCCAGGCATCGTCCATGTCATGGGCTATAGTACACATACATGGTACGCATTGCACAGCACTGGCCACCCACAATAGTAATGCAGATGACTAGATGGTGAATACAATACCC